>NC_072828.1:30583366-30813366 GCF_027744805.1 Dunckerocampus dactyliophorus | reverse complement strand
TTTCCGAAGGGAAAACACATCTCATTCATATACTATCATATGCATATGCATATATGTTTTTTTAATGATAATAATAATAAATGATGGTTGTTTCGTGGTTGATGATGGCCTATTATTACTCAAAAAATATAAAAAGACAACTTATATGTAGTATGAGTGTCACTAGGCATCAGTAATGTTATGAGACGTGCCGTTAGATCACATTACCTTTCACACTGCGTGGAGACCGGTTACCGACGTGCCATGGCTGAGATTGAGTGAAAAAAAAGGTTCTCCTCTCATTTCGTGTGGAAGTGGTATGTTTTTGGCATCTTTGTCCTTCTTCCCCACTCGGTTTGAAACGCTTTAAGCTGCAGTGATCCCGTAGCCTGTGCAATGTGATGTAAACAGAATAACAGGGGTGTAAAAGGGACTATTGTGGTGTTATTTCATGTTTAGAGGGCTCGAATAATGTTAACACCCGTATTTAGAAAGTCAAACTACAAAAATATTCTGTTTATTAATATTGAATCCTACTTTGTAATTTGTAAAATCAGCTTTCGCGGGCGCGTCTGGAACCAGTTAACCGCATCTAACGAGGGCCAACTGTAGTAATTTATAAATACATGGCAATACAGGTAAAATGTACAGCAAACGTGTACCACTGTTAGAAAGCCCACCATTTTTACATGACATGTCTTTATGCCTCACTGATCATGGTTTTTCATCAAGTGTTGAGATTTTGCGGTTTGTTTGGCGGTTCTTGAACGCACCATACTTGTGTTTGGCTATGTTCGCACTCGACAGTCAATTTGGCCTCAAAACTCGTAGCGAGGTGGAGACAAGTTAACATATGATAGTAGGTAGAGGCATGGACTCCAGTCATGCAACTCGAGTCAGACTTGAGGTGGACTTTGACATCACTGACTCAGGACTTGACTTGGACTTTAATCTGATAACTTGAAAACACTTGAAATTTTCAGTAAATGTGTTGAGTAACGTGTCCACATTCAAAGTATTCCACTAGCGTGATCTTCATGACTTCGGACCTGACTTGGACTTGCACGTCTTTACTTGAGCATTGACTCGCGGTTTGAGATTAAAGACCTGAGACTTACTAGAAACTTGCCAAACACTGACTTGCTCCCACCTTTGATGGTACGTCGCTACTAGAATTCCAACAGGCGAGCAGTGTGGATTACGTAGACGTGGCTTCTCTAGCCTGCTAACCTCTAGCACAGGGGTCACCAACGTTTGTCCTTGTGAGAGCTACTTTTCCAAAATGAAAATGGCCAAGAGCTACTCATCTTTGTAACATTTATTTTCAGAGCTTATTTTAAAGCCAAACAAAGCGAATATGCTTGTTTTACCAGAACATGAACAAAATGCTGGTGTCCACAACTCACATGTTGTATTTCACAATGCATTTCTTTCTACTCTTCTTTCATTATTAACTGAACACCTGAATGAAAAGCAGGCTTGCGGGCACCTCATGTGGTCGTGGGGGGCTACCTGGTGCCCGCAGGCACCACGTTGGTGACCCCTGCTCTAGCGCTAGCCTGACCACCAGGCTAGAGGCTACACCATGACTCACGGATCATCTTACGTTATCATTTGTTAGCGGTGAAGAGCTAAACATTTTATACTTGAAATGTGTTTAATAAGCGTGTGAGGCATGCTTAGGGCTTAAACCTGGCTTGTGTCACAAGTGAAACCCCAGCTCGTTCAAAAATCTAAAACTAAAGAAGACAGAATGATATGAACTGAAGCAACATACTGAATGGCCACCATGACTCCGTATTAGAATTGAGGTGCAGCTGTGCACTTCAGTCGTCGAGTGTGCGGGTCTGCCAAACACCAGCAGCACACGTTCACCCACACACGTCTTGCATCGGGAGCGAATGCGTCGCCCTAACACACTTTGGCAGCGGTACAATCCACCACAACCACATCCTCCCTGCCATGCAAAAATAGTCTAATTTAGCAGTGAAAATAGTGACTCCCCCTCAAGCAGCCAGGAAGCAAGGAGGTGGGAAGTGGAGACCAAACTTCTGGAAAGGCCAACAAAGTGCTGTGTAATTGGTGGGAGGAGATGCGAGAGTGTCGGGATGATGTCACATGACGCGCACACATGAATGAGACCTCAGCTGCCGCTTCGGGGATGGTTGACTTTGTGGTCGTGCATATCAGCTGCAAGGGTTCGTGCGCTACAAGTTGTATGCCAGACCTCACGTCGGACCACCTTAATCGCGAGTGTTTCTACACTATGATGCTGGAAGGCAAAAACACATCGTGGACTTTTTCACAAAAGTTACATAGCCAAGCCTCGGCTTTGAAATGCCCCAGTTTTCGTATGATTCAGTTTGAGGAAAATTTGATCTCCTTGTGACAGCGCATAGAATCCATGACCCCGTCAATCATCCTGAATCATCCTATCCTTAATGATGGTCGCAACAGTCTGCGCCTGATATTGAAGGGCTGTCTCCTCTTTCTGAGTTTTTTAGGATGTTCATTTTCACTTGCACAGTGATGCCTTTCCTTTTCCTTGGCGCACCGCCACTTGGGAGACAGAGGACATGAAGAGAAGATGGAAGATGCGGACCGACACTGAAAGTGGACAGTGAAGACTAAACACCACTGACATTGTATAGACAGATAGCTAGCTAGAGAGCTAGCTAAATAGATAGCTAGATACTGTAGCTATATAAGCAGATAGATATAACGGGTGCCAGTCGGACATACACTGGTCAACCTCGCTCCCTCCTCACTGACACCTTAAGAGACGTGCTGGACGTCGAGTTGACAGTCTGGGCTTTTAGCTCGACGGCTAGCACTCTCGACTCTTATTCTGCCGACCTTGATTCAAGCCCCGTGCGGACAAAGTAAGATTAACATGATTAGAGCCTTCTAGACATGAAATAACACCCCTATAGTCACCTTTACACTTCTATTACCCAATACAGTAGACATAATACGAGAAAATAAGACATAAATAAAACACAATACACACACATGTTAGCATTGGGAGAGTTTCTTCTTCTTGTTCTTTTTTTAAATTCCTGTACTTCCTGTGGTGGCTTGCATGCCTTATATTTCTATTTTACTTCATTTTTATTCTTGAAAATGCTTCATTTTGGCAACCCCCCCCCCCCCCCCCCCCCCCCCCATAAAATGTACTTAAATATGCACATTTTTGACTGACAACAGGCTGTGTTCAACCACGAAACAGCATCATTCCTAAAATCAATATATTTTTCAAAACCCATGATAGAGTGAAGCTGCCAGGTGATGTTTACTGTGCGGCTGTGATGCAATTGCCAGTCCTGTCCTGCATTGTGCATATGGCGTACGCCCAGGAGACCAATAAAGTTTGGTCTAATATCATCTCAAAGTCAATTTACAATGATTCATAAGAACGAAACTCCTTGGTAACCGAGGACACGTACGATGAACTTCCAACGGGAGCGGAATTTAACAAAGTTGTTCCCAGGAGCGAAAGGAAAAGTTTTAAGCACTGCGCTACGACTACATTGACAACTCATTTATTCACTTGAAAACTGAAGTGAAGCTGCTGTAGTGTGGGGCAGTGAACGCAACCTGGCTGACTCTATTTCTCTCTCTCTCTCACACACACACACACACACACACACACACACACACACACACACCTGCACATTCCCAGTACTTCTCTATCGTGCACGGCAAGGCAGGGTGACTGTGCTCCGGGGGGCATTTTAACTAAATTGTAAATGGCCTCGGTCTGAAAGAGTGAGCACAAATAAAAAGGAGGTCATTGAATCACTCCTGCTTTTTTAAGCATTGACAGTCTCCGCGAGCCCGAGTGAGGGAGGTCCATTCTCCCGGGAGTGAAGATTTGACAGACTCGTTAGAGAGCGCGCACACCGCCAGTCTATATGTTACATTTATATCCCCTCACCTCACCGCCGGCCGCGGTGTCGATAACAACTTAACACGCTCGTGTCAAATGTCAAGCGATAGAACTAGAGGGAGGCATTACATTAAGGCTGACTGTGTCTTGGAAAATGGAATTGGAAAGCTCCAGCAGACTTCCGAACACACATTATCCTTTTCGCTATTTTAAGTGACAGCAGGCGAAGCGGCCCCACCAGCAGCGTGGACGTCACCGTGAAATCCGGACCTCACGGGCACCATCAAGTCTAATAAGTTTATCATTAATTGCAGCCTTTGGGGACGTTTGTGCTTGAATTAATTAGTCTTCAACAACTCAAGGCTCAGTAAAAATGAGGAAGCACAACTCACTTAGCGAGCTGTCTCTAATTTTGTCTTTCTTTTCTTTTTTTTCTGCGCGGCATCTCTCCCTTGGCTCAGAATCATCAATCTGCCAATTGGCTCGGCATTGTAAAAGTCCCAGGAGAACACAGCAGCACCGTGGGCGGTGTTATCCCAAGACGTACCCCCACACAGCAGCTTTTGATTAAATATGAAATGCAAGAAGAGAACGAAGGGGCTTTCGCCGCACTCACGTAAAGTATCGACGTAGCATAGGCAGCTTTTCCTACAAAAGGAATTCTTCAAAACAAATAAATTATTACAGAGAAAGACTCCAAAGCAGCTGCAAACACACAAAGAAATCACAGCGACCAGAGGCGTAGTACGAACACCCGTCCAATATCAAACCTCTTGGCGCGCTTCTGATTCATTGCATTTGGTGAAGCTACTCAATTCCAGCCACTTCATGCTTCACTCTTAATAAATCATGCTGTTTCATGGTTATGACTCCAAAAATATCCATACTGAAGCAAATCTTACAGATTGTTTTTGCCTTTTCAGCATAAAAAATGGCTAAATAAAGTCAAATACAAATATAAGGCAGCCCATTCATTCATTCTAATCCCTAATAAAAACACAGGCTAGTGTTGCTGCCAAGATGAAACTCAAATCTAAACCCACGACGCCGCTTCCTGTCCGCCCGCCACTCAGCTCCCCAGCGGAACACATTTACAGCAACACATACAAGCACCAGTCTTATTTATGTCTTATTTTCTCTTATTATGTCTACTGTATTGGGTAGGACGAGTGTAAATGTGAGTGTTATTTCATGTCTAGAGGGCTCTGATAATGTTAAAAACTGGATTTAGAAGGTTGTAAACAGGTTTTCTACGTTCTAACTATGAAAATATTACATTTAGAAATAAGTAATCCTACTTTCACTCATCACGGTCAGGTGTGGAGCCAATGAACTTCAGCGAGGGATTACTGTGTAACAATCTGAGATTTTACTGATATTAGTAATAATTATGCATACTGGATGTGTATAAGATACACATTCATGTCACACTGACTTGCTATGATTATCTGCTCGAGGCTAGAAGCCTCTTGTCTCCAAAATAAGTCCTCCACGTGCTTGTCACCTGATTCAAGTAGCCTTGGGTGTCTAGGCATGTGAGTCTCCCCTTCATCATCTCTGCCCCTCACAGGAGATCACCCCTCCCCTCACCTATGTGGTTCCCTACATTAATGCTCATGTTAGCATGGGTAATCAGACATTTTCTCTAGAATCCATCTGTTCGGGTCGCATTGATTTGTCTCCTGGCATGCAAGGTAGATACTGTAGGTAGACACGCTATTCATCTCCAAATGCACTTTTCCAGCAGCTTTGCAAAATTATCACAATGAAAAGTCACCAAATAAAACAACCAAGACAAGACATGAGAGATAAGAAAAAGAATAAACGAGAACAAGAATAAATGACTACGGAAGCGATCACGTTAAATGTGTAGTGCAATAATACATACTTGAAAAATAATAATGATACAGAATAAGTAATAAGTCCAGTTTATTTCAGTCCTCTGTTTGTTTTTGTCGCTCCTCCTCTGTTGTGTTTAAAAGCCGCATGGTGTGGGGGCGGAATCCGCTCGGTCTTCCGGTGGAGCAAGGCAGTGATAGTAATCTGCCACTGAATTTGCCACGATGTTATTAAATTGCACCTTTCATCATTCTTAAAGAACGTGCCTCATCTTTTCTCCATTTTGGAGCTAGCAGCAGATTTTCCCTTGACAATTTGCAATAAAAGCCACTATTGTAATTCCCTACCCTTCTCTTTTCAATTGCCATTGTTCACTCACCACACAATCCAGGTTTAAGCCCTAAATATACCATTTGAAGTCTAAAATGTATCGGGCCTCACCACTAATGAATGACAGGGTAAGATGGTCCATGAACAGATGGAATCGGAGGCACGGTGTAGCCTTGAGGCTGGTCGCACTGCTGGCCTGTTGTCATCAGTAACAAATGACTCTGATGTATTAACTTATGTTCACCTCACTGCAAGTTTTGAGGCAAAGCTACTTTCATGTCTCACAGCACAAAACAATGGTGCCTTCAAGGACGCAGAAAAAAGAAAAAAAAGTATGATCAGTGACGCATAAAGACGCAAGCATGTCAAAATTCTAACACACACACACACGCACACATACATATATGTACATATATATATATATATATATATATATATATATATATATATATATATATAGTGCCTATTTACAAATGACTTGAAGGAGATGTGTTTTGTGCAGAAAACAAACAGCCTGTGATGTTGACTGATTGTGATATTGTTTGTCTACTAAAGAGAAGTGAAACATAATCATTACCGTGGCTGAGGACAAATATATGGAGTTGAAAAAGAGAAGGCAGGTCAGGAAAGCACACAAACGACACCACAGTGACTTTGCTGGCCTTCAGTCCCAATTGAAGACTCATTTGTCAAGGGCTTTTAGTGTTTCCTTTTTTTCCTTTCTTAATGAACTTGATGATAATTAGCTTGGAAGCGCAGTTGCTGCAGACCCACAAAAGAAGTTGAAATGCTCCAGGCGTCCTGTAGTCATACGATACATGACATTATTCAGATGACTTTTATCTCCTGTGTCGTGGTTGTTCAGGAAGAAGAAGGTGAAGTTTGCATTGTTTCATAGAACGCCAGATCACAATAGAACTTATTTAAGGATACTCTGACGGTGTGGTTGTGCTGTACATGTTGATGATCAAAGTTCCACTGTTTGTGAATGCATCTTGGCGTGAGTGTGATTGTGTCTGTGAATCCTGCGAACACGGTGCTGCTGCCGGCGTGTTAAGGTTGGCAATAAAGCCATAAAGTTGGGGTATTTATGACTCATTTCCTTTGTGGAACAGGTCTCTACGTTGTTCTTGTACATGACATTCTGTCTCTACAATGCCACGCGTTTACAAATGATCACCTGCTCTCTGCCTCATGCGGAGGAGCGATCGCATCGACGAGCTGCGGGAATGCTGAAGCTGAACTGAAATGTGGAATTCAACAAGTGGGAAACGAACCAGCAACCATCTGGTTGGGAGACGCCCACTGTATAACCTGAGCCGTGCCACCGCTCACACAATAAGCAGAATGTTACGTGTGATGTTCAGTGTAAAATAAATTTCCACCAGTAGGGGGCGACACTGTAATTGTCCATTTTCAATCACTGAAAATACCAAATTATGGAAAATGCGGGATTTTGTAGCTTACACGTCCTGAATGAGCCGACTAAAAATGGTATAATTTGAAATGTTTGCATAAATGTATGACACGTATGAGTAGGGATCAAACCAGCAACCATTGAGTTGGGAAATAACCGCGTTACCCGGAGCATAAGCTGAAAACGATTTTCCACCAGTAGTGGGCGCCAAATAAATTTCCCATTCATTTTCAATGGGAAAATTGTCACAGGAATTGCGGCAAATGTGAGAATTCTTCCTGACAAGTCGTAATTGCCAGCCAATGAAATGACTCTTCTATTGCTTTCCATTATGCAATATGAAACATGACTGCGGAGGAGCGATTGCAATACAAGCGGCTACACGACATGCTTGCATGTGTGTGCAGACTGACAGCGATCAATATTATTTATGTCCAAAGAAGACATTTTGGGATTGTATTAAAGAAAAGACTTATCAGAAAGAGCAGCAGTGAGGTGACAAGAACGGCAGTGAGAAAGCAACTTTCCAACATTGACCAACAATGTCGTGATGCTAACGGAACTTTCCTCTAAATATAAAGAGTACGCGAGGTAATTTAACAGGAAGGTTTGACATTTTGTCCCAAACATTGGACATGCTGACAGCGGGTAGAGCTGCGAGTCCCGCCATGTTATCTCCACATGTAAAAATAGCAAGCGGTCCAAGAAGGGAATGAGCGCGGCGGAAAAGATGGAAAGTCAAGCGAGTCACGCCGCATGTGGACGTTTCCCCTCCTCACATCTCCTCGGCACAACCGCTTGGGGCGACTGCCTGCTGAATCCGTGCTCAGTCAACTTTGGATCGGTAGTCACATACGTCCTCAAAAAAAAAAAAAAAAAAAAAAAACACCACGCCAAACATGGTTAGCAGCTTTCCGTCAGCTGCTGTCCATCAATGTCATACCGGATCAACAAGGCAGAACCCGTTCTGACTCTCTGCTCCCCTGCCGCACCACTGCAAGCCTTCCACCTCCGCACCTCGCCTCTTTTGCACTCCGTCAGAGTTCTGTCAAGGCGACGTTGCCGGCTCAAACGCAGCCGATAGTTGACTTTTTAAGTTTGCATTCATGATTGTGAGGTTAATTGCACTGAACGCCTTTCATTGTTCTCGTGTGTTTGTCTTTCATTGCCATGCGTCATCGTACCCTCTTACGTCACCAGCGGCCGTGATCGCGCACCCTGGCTTTCTCTGTGCCTGGCCACAAGCGAGTGCTTTTGGACTACGCTGAAGAACATTTATATTTGTTGCAACACACTGCCTCTCATCTGGGCCTCTGCATCTGGGGTCCACCAAAGGACAGAACGTAACATAGAGGGTTCTAATAATGTTAAAAACTTTATTTAGAAGGTTGTAAACAGGCTATCTATGTTCTAACTATGAAAATATTCCATTTATAAATAAGGAATCCTACTTCTTGATGACGGTCGGCTCTGGAACCAATTATCCACAATAAACTAGGGATTATTGTGAATGATTTATTGTGAATTCATTATTGTGCCGATTTTCTTTCCATGGGGCCCAGAATTCCTGCACCCCTGCTACTGGCTATATGATATGAAAAAAGGAACCACAAAATCACCTTC
This sequence comes from Dunckerocampus dactyliophorus, assembly GCF_027744805.1. Lineage (NCBI taxonomy): Eukaryota > Metazoa > Chordata > Actinopteri > Syngnathiformes > Syngnathidae > Dunckerocampus > Dunckerocampus dactyliophorus. The sequence goes on along the minus strand of NC_072828.1, from coordinate 30,804,289 downwards.
ATTTAGACAAAAACACATTTGACTTACTTTTTGAAGAGAACATATGTCAGTGGTGAAACTTACAGAAGATAAGACGCCTTCTTTGAGGAGACTTTGGATGTGAGAGTAGCTTGGGTGAGCTCCAGCAGGACTTTCAGGTAACACACGGGTGGGCTCCAAGTGAGAGAGCACTCTGCGAACGCGGTGTCTTCCGCCGCCGACAAATTCAGTTATTCGTCGGGTTATTTGCTCAGCCTTCTGACTGTGACGCGCATGCGGCCGAGTGTTGTCCAGCGTTTTGGCTGCGCTAGCTGCCGCTTGATTGATGATCACAGCGTGAGCCTTCAAAAAGTCTTTGTTCTTCAAATGCCGTATTAGATGAAATCTTTTTAAACGTGCTACCCCTGTGAGATATTTTTCGTGGCATGTGTTGCCAGGTAAGTTCCACACGCAGACATGATTGTTTTTGTTCTGGCACGCCTGCGCGGTGCGAAGGAAAGCGGGGGGGAGGACGCGACCCAAGACGTTAGGGCAAGACGGTACACCTCGAGCAGGGGTCGCTACAGCCTGCGGCCTGCAATCGCACGAGTCACGGGTGATGGGTTTTCGTGATCGACGTTGAAAGGCATTTATCGGCTGATGACGTGCTTTTTCACAGACATCTGCTGACGCTCGGAGCATCGCTAGTACAAGTATATAAATATATACTGTATAGTCGGCGGTAGATCATTTTCATCTTATAAGTAGTAGCTTGCATGCTGAAAAAGTGCGGGCACGCCAGATATAAAGTATATGTAATTTAAATATAGAATATTTATAAATATATCGATTTGTCATTATAAAAGCAGGTTTTGCTCAATTTATACTCAGCATTTATTTATACAATTTTTATTGTTCTGTTTATTTATTATTAAATATTTTTTATTTGATTTTGTATTTATTTTTATTTGCGTGTGTTTCTCATTTATTGAGTTAACACCCCCCCCCCATTTATCTCTTACACAAAATGAGTCAATGTGCATGCATGCAACATGAATAGAAGCTATGGCACAAAGACGTAACGAGGAATGCGTTTTCTGAGCAATCACCAAACAGAAAATCAACAGTCCGGGCGGGACTGTGAAGGTCGTAAGGGGGGCGAAATTGAATCCAGATTGCGCACTTTGAAGGCAACACCTTCGGCGTAACAAACGCACACATGCGCAGCGCAAATGTCTTTGCCAATAATGTGACTCTTGAAGATGCTGTTAATGCATTCACAAGCCGGCAGGAGAGAACAGGCGGCCTGAAGAGCTCACATTCAAGACCTCACTTTCACCCAGTTTGTGCTCGGCACTACTTCCCGGCTACGAAAATATGATTCACATTTTTTAGACCCTTTTTTCTCGTCAGTTTTCGAGCCACAGTAGAATGCAAAACAATAAAAATCTAATTAAAAGATAGCCCGATCCATTAGCTTCTCTCTATCAATATTTCAACGTGAACACTAAATCTGGGAAAGAACATGCAAACCAAAATTAATTTGTTTATGCTAAGTATATATCCAATTCTTTTAAACAGTAAACTGGTTTCCTCTGTTGTTATTTAATGCATTCCAAATACAGCAAAAAGCCCAGTTGAAAGCTGGGTGTGTTAGTTTTGCTTTGTTTCCAACATGAAGCAACAAATAATATAATCTATAAAGCAAGTGGTCTAATGAGATTAGAAGAGGCCAGAAATTGACAGAGTAGCGACTCTGTTCCATTTTAGTGATGGATTCTGGAGCCAAGCAGCACCATAATCAGGAATGAAATGTTTCTATTACCTTTAGCACTAACTCTGACCTGTTTGTGGAGCGCTGTCCTTCCAAATAACACAAAGAAACATTCATTTATTTACTTATTTTCTATTGCTTTTCCCTTTCAGTGTCACATGTGAGCTGGAGCCTATCCCAGCTGACTTCGGGCATAGATTGTTTGTCAGTCAATCACAGGTGGGCCTCGTTTTGTGATGTTTCGTGGTTATGGCCTCGCTCACATCAGTTAATTAGAAACGTTATTTTGTTCCGTACATTGTTGATGAATGAAGGTTTTGCACTTCATTATGTCTCCCAAGCGACAGTGTGCCAAGGAAAAGGAAAGCCATCCCCATGAAAGTGGAAATGAAGATCACGAAAAGCTCATACCAATGACGTCGTACCGATAAATCTGATTAAAAATAGCTCAGATAAACGATAATTAAAAAAAAAAAACGCTACAATGAAGCGAGATTAACTGTACTGTGCAGAGGAGCATATCAAGCGCTCCTTTTCTCTCCTGCCTGTGACGTTAACGGCCTGTCGTAACATCCCCTGAGGTCACTTGTAAACAAACATTCACTTTAAGAGGATGGACGTTGTACCAAAGGCGCCGCAAAGAGTTGGAAAAAAACACAAAAAAACATCATCAGCCACCTGAAACACCAGCGATGCGGCGTTTGAAACGTGCAAAAGGTTTCCCAGAGACCCCCGTGGAATCACACCGGCTGCTCGGAGCATGTGTCCAATACAGTGCACCCTGCTGGGCCACAGCCGGTGGCTCCCTCCGCCCTATACTGCGGTTCCTCTGATAGCAGTGATAGTGATGTGGTAGAAGTAATGTCATGACATTGGATTAGCAAAACTCAACAAATCCTAATCTGTTCAAGTCTTTTTTACCTCCAACCTAAGTAAAAAAAAGTACATATAAAAAGTTATCCCATTTTGGGATCAGTTTGGAAAAAACAAGAAGCTATCGTGCATCTCTAATTTCAAGTCCCACCGTGCACTTGGCATGTCTACTTCCATATGAGCAGCCGTGTCAAACTGTTTTTACTGTCTTTTTTTTCCTGTGTGTGACAACACGAGGACCCAAATACTCATCAAAGGTGAAATTGGCAGCAGGGAATAAAAGGCCCCATCATTTTGACCCCACGCCCCCTCCATTTCCCACTTTGTGCTCTCAGTTTCACTCGGCGCACAACTCCCATAAAATATCGGCTCCGTCATTACCAAGGACGACAGGCCAATATGTTGGATGCCACTCTCTCAACAGCCCATAACGATACTCTCCAAAAACACTAAAACCTGATGGGAATGCATTCTAGACAGGGGGGCAGGGGCTCTTCAAATCTCTATTACACTTTTACATTAAATCTCAGCCCGAGTGTCAGATGAGTTTCTCGTCATCTCTTGACAGCGAGGCAGTGTGCAACAAAATATAGAAGAAACACAGCATGACCCCCCACCGTTGAATGGCTCCACAATTTGCATTGACGTTGCATCGATGTTGGCTCTTAATAATATCGATTGACAACACCCGAATAGACGTTACATTGACGGTAGCGACAGTCGAATGTTGAGACTGCCAATACTGGAGGGCGTTTCTCCTCTCAGAGCTTTTTATGATGTTCATTTTCATTTCCAATATGAGGGTTTTCCTTTTCCTTGGCGCACTGCCACCAGAAGATCCTTCTTCAGTGTAGCGGCGCATGAGCTGGTCTCGTGATTGTGGTTTGTTATCACTTTGTGGGAGCTCGTTCATAACCAGACACAGAACGTCGTAAACCGAGGACTACCTGTATCGAATATTCGAGTGTGAATCCACATGGGCACGGGCAGAAGCTCCCTCGACACTTCTTCCAGCCTGGCAGATCCTGAGGGGTTCCAAGGCCAGTTGAGAGACTGGCACCTTCAATGTGTGCTGGGGCTTCCCTGAGGCCTTCTACCAATCGGACGTGCCCTGAACACCTCCCCAGGCGGTTCTACTCCGAGTTTCTCCTGGATGATAGTGCTTCTCACCTGGTGTATATACTGTATACATACAGTATATACATATGATAGGGGTTGGGGGTGTTGGGCGGATCTTCCCTATGTTCATGGCCAAACGGTTGGTGACCATCAGTTGCCAGAATAGCCCCCAAATTCCGAGCGTAAACAAAGACTATAGCAGGGGAATTCCTCCACGCTTTCCCGCCTGGGACGACTCAAAGGTGTCTCAAACCACAACGTCTGCACCGAGTCAGAAAACAAAAGAAATTAAACTCATAACCACTTTGCCAGAACCCTCCAGCCATTCTCAGGTGAAAGCGTCGTACCCATGCCCTGCGACAGCACGTTACTTTTTCACTTAATTGCAACTGTCAGCGGCTAACGTCACTTCTGAAAGAGCAGTCATGTGGCAAGACTACAAAACACACACCTTTCTCCCCACCCTTTAAAGGACATCTGTTATGTCCGTTAGCATACCGTTAGCTGTGGCGTGGATGCAGCCACTTGAAGTGCAGCGGCAGCGCCACCAAAGAAAATATATTACCTCTGCTGACGAGCAGGGATGCAGGAGATGCACGGAGAAGCATGTGTAGTAGTTAATGGTATGTCACAGACGGGGGGGGAGAGGTCAGAGCGAACAACTGCAAAGGGGAGTAAATCAGCTCACAGTAAACATACTTGCTACAACAACAAAGCCGGGCATATGTCATCATTTTTAGGCAGCAAAGGAATAAATCCACTGGTGGCCTGAGTGCCCATAGCGGGACTGGACAAAACATGGCACAGTGAATCCAAAAATAACCCCCCCTCTACTATGTTTTGCTTTGCTTTCAGTGAGACGACTGCGTTGCGAGCTCGCTGCCTTTAAAGATGAGGCATAGCAAAGTAAAAAGGTGAATAAAAGGGAGCGAAGACCCGGCGTATTCCCTGCACAACTACATCATTAACTCTGAGGAAAGTAAACAAGGGCATGAACCCCAGGTCCCTCGGCTGCGTACCGCAACACAGCACAATTTACAGCACAAAGGAGTGAATCAAAGGTTCACTAGTACAGTCAGTGTGTCAGTGTCACACATGACCAATGTTCTTCCAGTTGTTTTAGGTTTCACTCATTAATGGTCCAATAGTAAATCAGAGAGGCAAGGACAGAACAACTGCCTTATTATTTACTCTGACTCCCCAGAGTTCCATTTGGCCCCCGGATGATTCCACATGACACAAACCCCAGCATCATGTGCAAAGCCAGGGATGCACGGCTCCCCTTGACTGCTGAAGCATTTTCACAATGAGCGTCCATCTGTGGGAGTTCACTCATTAGCACGTTTGCTTTCACACATACAGGAAGAATGAGATGCCACACAATGCAATGGGGGCGTGGGGTGGGGGTGGGGGGTGACATTTGTCTCAACAAGGAGGATGAAACATGATCTGACAAGGAAGTAGCACAGTGGGCACTGGTGCCTGAATGCAAACATGAAATGAAACATTTCATTTTGGATGGGCCTGCACTGTACGGCCTGAAGGGGGGGTTCCTCATAAAGCGTCCCTTTTCATGGTTACAGAGAATGTTGTCAAATATAAATAGGACTCTTCCCCACATCGACACCTATCTTTCAATAGAACTCTTGTTGGGGTTCTTCACATGGTATGGGCTGAAGGGGGGGTTCCTAATCAAGTGACCCGTTTTCCCCTTTTCTTTGTCAATTACATCGCCACGGCTACACAAAATGTTACAAACTCTAAATAGCAAGCTTGCACGCATCAAGACCTATCCAGACCTGTCCAGTATGGGGATGGGCCTGCCTGTTGCTACCTCTGGCCTGGCGTTGCAGGGTCTGAAGGGTGGGTTCCTAATAAAGTGACCATTTTCAAGTTTGGTTATCAATTACGTCGCCGTGGTTACACACAATGTTCGTGAATATAAATAGGGCTCTTTCCCCTATTGAGACCTATTCAGTGATATGACACCTGGTATGGGCTGAAGGGGCCTTCTTGGCCCGTTTTCAACATTGCCTGTCAATTATGTCGCCACGGTTACGCAAACTGTTACATAGTATACAGTATATGGCAACTACCTGCAACCAAGGTCTTTCCAGTGATACAACAAGTGTGCGGGTTAATAACAGAATGGGCTGCTACGCTTTGCTTTGCAGGCCCATAATGAAGACTCACCCTGGCGACTGAAGTTTAGAGGGATGTATTAAAACGGAGTCACTTTTGAATGCCAGTGTTGTCTACTTCATACCTCAGGCTGTGAAGCAGAACCTGCATTATGACAGCGGGTCGTAGTTGAGCACCCAAATCTTATAAATGTGCTCCGTCGTGTTCAGCTAATGCAGTTAAATCCAGCAGGATTTGGACAATGGCAGAGTTGTTACGACTCCACAATGGAATTAAGGCAAAACGATCAATATGTGTCTTTCATCACTATCAGAGAGGCTTTGGCAGAAAGAAAAGAGAGGTGAGCTATTTGTGTTGTGTAAATTGTACGTTGCCAAGCAAGTCTCCACTCAGTGTAGTCATTGTTTTATGCTATTTTGCGGAAATGTGCATGCATCATCATGTCTGAATTGAACAGCTCTAAAAATAGCGGTTTTCGTTCTCCCCGGTTTTCGTATGATTCGTCTTTCATCAATAATTCCTAAAAAAATTCTGCCTGGGTTTTCGTACAATATTGCACATAACAAACTGGTCTGTTTGCCCTGTACCGTATCGTTCCGTGAAATCAGGTGCCCAAACAAAGCACCATACAGAGCTTGGTCTGCATTGCTGGTGATAAGTTGGACGCATTTCCAGTGAGGGTTGGACTCCGCCAGGGCTGCCCTTTGTCAAAGATTCTGTTCATTACTTTTATGGACGGGATTTGTAGGCGCAGCCAGGGCGTTGAGGGGATCCGGTCTGGTGGCTGAAGGATTAGAGCTCTGCTTTTTGCAGATGTTCTGGTCCTGCTGGCTTCATCAGCTCTCACTCTCTGACAAGCAACACTACCGAGTCCATGGCTATCTCCGGGTCGGGGATGAGATCCTGCCCCAAGTGGAGTTTAAGCACCTCGGGGTCTTGTTCATGAGTGAGAGAAGGATGGAACTTGAGATCAACAGGCGGCGTCTGCAGTGATGCGGACTCTGCGTCGGTCCGTTGTGTTGAAGAGGGTGGTGAGCCGAAAGGTAAAGCTCTTAATTTAACCGTCCTACCCTCACCTATGGTCATGCGCATTGGGTAGTGACCAAGGACAAGATCGCAGGTAGCCCAGTGAGTTTCCTCTGTAGAGTGGCTGGGCTCTGCCTTAGCGATAAGGTGAGAAGCACTGTTATTCGGGAGAAACTGGGAGTAGAACCGCTGCTCCTCCGCATTGAGAGGAGACACATGAGGTGGCATCTGGCCAGGATGCCTGCTACACGCCTCCCTGGGAAGGGGTTGAGGCATGTCCGACCAGTAGGAGGCCTCGGGGAAAACTCAGGACACGTTGGAGAGACCATGTTGCTCAACTGACCTGGGAATGCCTCAGGATCCGCCGGGAGAAACTGGACAAAGTAGCCGGGGAGAGGGAAGTCTTCGCTTCTTTGTTTAGGCTGCACCTGACCTTGGATAAGCGGAAGCTGGATGGACGGATGGTGAGAAACACAAGTATTATGGCAAGTCCACTTCAACAAGAAGCTCCGGCCATTCCTCATTTATGATAATTTTGCATTGTCACGGCATGTACGACTATAATTATTCTCTATTAAATGTATTTTTTGTTCATAATGTTGGGTGTCTGGAACAGATCCATTGGAATTCCATGATTTCCTGTGGGTTTTCGTACGTTTCGGTTTACATCTGACATTTTGGAACGGAATAATGACAAAAACCGAGGTTCCACTGTGCCCAGAGTCAAAGCAAGCTAACTGGTGGAGACTCCTTCCAGCTTTACATGAACAGTTTTCACAAAAATACAAGAAGAATTTTCAGACATTTTAGCAACGCTTCATCCATTTTCATGGGCTCAAAAATATAAGCATAGACTCCAACAATAACTCTGAATGAATGAATTATTGTGGAATGATTCTTTTCTATTTAAATGCATACAGCAAAAAAATAAAACAAAATAGAGCCAAATCCAAGTTTTCATACCCTATGAAAGGTTATCGCTCCCTCACTTGGGAATGCCCCACCAGTAAATCAACATGAAGTTTACCATTTCAGGAAGTTCAGTGTTTATATGTTGTGTTTTATTGTAGAATGGAGCAGTTTGCAAACCTAAATGTTTAACTTTCCATCTGTATTCTTTCAATGTTAATGCAGCAAACAAGTAAGATCCAGTTGGTGACATAAATCCTTTCATGTTCCGAGGTGCAACCTGTAATTACTTGATCAAGCGCTTATTTCTGGCATCCTCTTGCAGGGATCAGTGATAGTAAACACAAAGTGCGCGGCGTTCATGTTGTCTAGCATTAAAAGGGCAGGGCTTACACATCTCCATACTGACATATTTACATACATGCCTCTCAGAGAACGTTTGTTTGCTTCCTCCCTCGCTTCTCTTCCCGGAGGAGCATGTTGACTTCCACATCAGCGAAGCTTCCTGATGCACTTTCACGGGTTGCTGTGGGCCATCTGGCCCGGGTTCAAAACCGCATAGAAACAGCAGACCCTTCCATAAAGCCTGGACAACGTGGAACATTGATGCATCGTGTAAAAATGTGATGCTTCGATAGGGAAATATGAAACAAAATGGCGTATTTTGTGTGCAAATGTCCCGCTGACATGCGGCACTTAAGACTCTGTCCCACTGTGCCGTTTAACAATTCCGTCTGGGAAACAAAGGCGTATCTTTTTCGGACTTTTTTATTGGTTCTTGAGCTGGTTTAAAGACGTATCTGGATGCTAACAAACGGTGCTAGCCGTTCCAAACTTCAGACACGCAATGACCAGCTTTGGGTAGCGACTGGCGGTTCTGTTATGTTACTCTGGCGGGGTTCTTTTGTGGTTTTCAGCGTTAGTTGAGCATCGTCTTAATACTTTTTAGACTTTTATGGCTGTTGGACCGGCGGACTGCTCGTCCTCCTCCAGCCACGGAACTCAAAATAACAGTATTTAGTTGGGGTGCAACAATATGTGGATCTGTACGGGACCGTTCAATACAAACCGTGCCCCCTTTATCAAATAATCCGCAGTTTTATATTTATTTGATCAACTTCAGAATGCGCTCTGTGCTGAAAGCTCAGTGTATCTGCCATGGACGACTCTGGCTTAGGTTGCATCAGAGACACTGAGCTCCGACTCCCACATTCACACCATGCTGCTGAGAGAAGCTACATGCAGGCTCGCTCATTGAAACATGTTCAAGATCCTCCACCATCCGTCAGATCTGGTGTTTAGGACCACTTTGGATTTCATGTCCATTTATTTTTATATTCTTATTTTTACAGGGTGCTTTTTTTTGGTCTTATAAGGTGAAAAAAATGTGGGCAATTTCAATAAAAGTCTAATTAAAAAAGGGAAGGTAATTTATCTTTTGTATTGAAAAAACATATCAAACCGAACCGTGAATTTCGTGTATCATTGCGCCCCTAGTATTTAGAGATAGTAGTCATCCAAATTATAGTATTCTGAGATTACTCCTAAAAAATACAAAAATCATAGTCGTACAAAATAATAGTATTCCAAGATAATAGTCATCTGAATGACATTATTCCAAGATAACAATACTCCAAGTGATAGTATTCCAACATAATAGTACTCCTAATAACATTTCAAAATGAGCAATGTGGATCTTACGTATGAGTCACGAACCAAACGGCTGAAAAATGTCCAAATGATGTCTGTCAACATCCTGGCAGTTTGTTGTAGTGATATGTAAATGTTAATACGTAAAGGATACCTAACCCCAGTGCCTACCAAGAGATACAAGAGATACAAGATGTTAGTTTCAACGTTGGGTGATATCATTCAGTCCAAAAATGTTGTGATATTTTGATGACTCTTGCTTGAACTTAATTATTACCATCGCTGCTGCTTCCTTTTGAAGAAATGAACTAAATGTTGAGTTGGCTCTGACAAATTCAAGGTCTTATCTTTATTATCATGTGTGAATTCAATGACTAGCGAGCAAAAGATGTCATTTTAGAAAGGATTAAAGCCTCTGTACGACATCAACGTGTACAGAAGAATGACAGGTATGTATGGACTTCGACCTTGAATCTTCTCCTTTCTGAGAAGACTTTGGAGTTGAGATGATCTTTTGTTAGCAAATGAACCTGAGGTTGGACAAAGCTGTTACCGTACAGTCACCTTTAAAGAAATGATTTTCCCGGGGGCGTGTGTTCAACAGCTTCCTCTTGTCAATACTGCTACTGGTACTGACAAAAAAAGAAAACACTCGTCTCCTGTCTTGGTCATGGAGTAGTCATTTTCAGAGCTCCCGACTGAGAGGTAAGCGCTCTAAGTACAGTAAAGACATTAATGTCACACACAAGATACACGGCGCAAATGATAGTTAACAGGGTGGACGATCAGTGATCAGCTGACAAATCAAACTGCAAACTGATTTGCTATTGATCTGAATTCATCTTGCTTATTTGCTTATTTCCATTGTGCACATTTGCTTCAATGTAATACGTGGGTCAATCTAGTTATCTGGGAAAAATGCAATTTTAGGAAAGAGACCGGAATCATTTGATCAAATTGACTGAAGTGATTTCCTTTTCTTCATTGCTTGTCTGGATTTCACTGAACCATATCGCTGAGACTGATCCAGTGCTCACGCACCCAGAGGGTTAAAGACAAGGGATTTTTGGTTTGCGAGGTGTTGCGAGTGTGTGTTGGATTTGTGGGCTGTAGGGTCAGTTGAATGGAAATGATAAAACTTTGTTGAAGACCTACTTTCTTTCTAGGAAAGTTAGTTGGAAAGGACGTCTAAGGTAGGGTAGGTGTGATATTTGCTTTACATTTTCCTTCCTCTGTGCTTTTGCCTCGTACCTTTATGACCTAGCGCTTGCTTACTGAAAGGAAGCGTCTTCAGGGATATACTATGAGATATGGGAATTAATCTTGCATGGCAAGATGAAGACTTATTTGTCAAATTATCCACTGCCTTGATGTTTTTACATAGAAGTTAAATCATTATGTCATGATAATGAGCCTTAAAAAAGTCACGACTGCAGTAAAGTGTCTATCCCGTAGTCTTCCTGGGAGACATTAGGTGTTAAAAAAAGTCGCATGTTCAGCCTGTCCTTATGAATAATAACCAAGTGTGAACTAGGAAAAACCAAATGAAGCTTTGGTGGAACACAACTAGGGCTGCAACTAGCGATTACTCTTAGGTCGATTCATCTGAAGCTTGTTGTTTTGATTAATCGAGTAATCGGTCAGGCGCTAGACGCAACAAATCGATACGAACCAAACACAAACAGTTAGTGAAGCAAACATGTCCATCGCTGTGTTCCAAAGTCAAAGCGGCCTAAAACACAAAGATAATCGGTCTGCTTTCATGGATGATAGGATAGGATAGGATAGGATAGGATAGGATTGGATAGGATAAGATAGGATTGTACTTTATTAATCCCACAGCGTGGAAATTCACTTGTTACAGCAGCAAGCAAGGTACGCAAGTAAAGACTGAGGAAATGAAAAAATATTCACATTTGAGAGGCTGAAATCAGAGGATATTTACATTTTTCATTTAAAATGAAATAAATCAAATTGATTCAGGACAAGTTGGCTCTCTAAAAAAGTCTCACATTTGCTGTCATTTCATATTTTCTGTGACAAATGAAAATGACTTTCGGTTTTTCCATTACTGTAACATTTTCCTTACTCTTAGAAGGCAACACAGCTCACGAGGTAGATTGGTTGTTTCCCAACACGATGGTTGCTGGTTCGATCCCACTGTAATTCTTAATTATTGATTTCAACATTCAGTCTGCATTTTCACGTTCCAATATTTCAATTCTGCGCTTTTTAGTCTGCTAAAAACAAATGGATGAATTAAATGGCGCCACGTACAGGTGGAAAATGGTTTTACACATTCCATTACTGAGACATTCTGCATAGGTAGTTTGGTTGATGATGGTTGCTGGTTCGATCCCACTGTAATCATTGAACTTATTTAGACATGTCAACATTCACTGTTCCGCTGCAGCATTCACACGCAATTTCTACCGAAATGACTTGATCGAGTTTCACTCATGTTACAGGAGAAGCGAACGTTTTCCAGAGTGAATTATGTTGAACAAGCCCAGAATACTGCTTTGAAATTCACTAACAGGGAAGAAGTTTGGTGGGAACTTCGTGATTCATCCACAAGCTCAATTGGGAATGATGGGGCGCACAGGCAGCTTTAAAAAGAGGAAATAATGGCTCAGATAAACAAAGAAAAAGCAGGAAAAAAGCTCAGTAGAAGCGATCCAGTCACATCAGACTCATGACTGATTACTTAGTTTAATAGTCTTGGCTTGGCTTTTGTTTTACAAGCCCAGATGCTCCCAGGAGTCTGATAAATTATCAAGTCAGATTGCAGCGATCAAGCAGTCCCAGGTGCGTGAAGAATCCTTTTTTCCTGTGTGTTATTTTTTCAAGAAACATTCACAGCTTGACATTTTCTATTTTTCGGGTAGAGACGAGACCTTTGAACGGCCGAATGAAAAAGACATGATGTTTCAGCTTCACATCTTTAGTAAATCATATGATATTGCCGGAAAGAACCTCCACAGTGCTCCCTACATGCCGTGTGTGACAGGAAAGAAGCTGTGAAAAGGTTACAGCTGACAGCTTAGCAGACTGTTTGTTGTGCCGAGTGCCTTCTGTTGGAGTGTTGCTCACATGCTAAATGCTAGCAGCAAATGTAAACATTGTGGAGTGCCGCTATTTAAGGTGTAATTAGCCAGATTCAAAAGCTTGAAGTGACCAGGATGCTCGTCAAATCTGCTCACAAGTACAGATGCTCCATATGGGCGTTCTAGCCGATACCCGATATTATAGGGTGACCATATTTTCATTTATGTTCAGTCAAAGATTCTCAGAGGTCGCTATTTTTATTTTTAAATAATTCATATTTCATTAAATTAATTAAATTTTAATTCAAATCAATTTATATAAATTCATATAATATTGTAAAATTATATAATCATGAATTATATAAAAATGATTAATATTAAATGAATAAATACTAAAATGCCCTACTAAAATAATGTCTCGAAAGTTTTAAAAAATGTCATTAGTTGTTAAACATGAGAAAAAGATAACTTCAAAACCTCTGGAATGAATTAATTATTGAACTAATGTCTGTATTGTATTGTTTTATATTATAGATACAATTTCTGTATTAGAAAATTGGCCTGTAAGTAAATAATACGTTAAATAACTTAAAAAGATGAAATAATATTAGCTATGTTGGCAAATCCAGCTTTAACAGATAATGCTCTCACAAATTTTCAATGTCTTGCAAATAAAAAACATATTTGTCACGTCTTGGCATGGTCCTGACCCCAGGATGCAGAGACAGGCGCGTCGTGCGGGTAACAAGTCTTTAAAGGGTGTCCATGCGAAACGGAACAACAAAACCACTGAGAGGGAAGGCAGTAAAGTTCACTGGGGTAAATTCACGTGATTTAACAACGCTGTGAACCTAATGCATGCAAAGCACGTGGCATGGACAATGAACTGGCGCCGGCCTCCCGCCCACGCTCGGTCTAAGAAGCCATCTCATTACAAATGCGCTACAGCCGTGCTCAGTAGTGCAACACTGGCGTCAATCCAAAAGCTGAACTCAACACACAACCAGAAACAAATGACAAAATAAGAGCACAAACCCATCAATAACGAAACAAATCCAAAACAAGACACAAACTGTCCCGAGACACAAGTGACCTGAACACACCAAAAATATCAATATTTTCCGCTTTCCGAGGCACATCAAGAGCTACGAGAAGTGGAATTACTTCTGCGAGTCATTACGGAGTACAAGACAGCAAAATATCGGGAGAATGACGACTGAGGTGAGTCAAGTCCGTCGCAATATTCAGATATTACGTTGGCTTCTCGTCAAAGCTCACTTCCGGTCACGTGTCGCTGACGAGGCGGCGGTGGTTCGGTGACGCATCTTCTTCCGCTGTGGAACACACGTAAACAAGATGGCCGTGGCGCTCCGTCGCGGAAATCCGAACTATCCTTTAACCACAAGCACGGGCATTGCAGTTTGAGGATTTAGTGGCAGTGTGTGCAGAGGCTGACATCCCATTAGAAAAGCTAGCCAAGCAACATCCCTCATTCTATGTTGACTTTTTAAAAAAGTGTAAAAGGTAAAAAAAAAAAAAGAAAAAAAAAAGAGGAATTAAACCAATTCAAACAGAAAAAAAATATTTGAAAAAAAAACAGGATTTGGAAAACAGATTTCACCGGGCCCTAATTTGGCAGCAGTATCGGAAGATCTCTAGACGATACCCAACCCTGTTCACCAGATGAAGCCATGCTTTTTTCCCTTCTTTACAAAAAAAGCAAATGTAGTGTGCTTGGAGTTGATCTCGGTTAGACTGCATAAACATTGAATGGAAGTGTAGTGTTTTTCCTGATGGGATGGTATGCGTTGCATGTGATGGAAACACCCATATTGCCAGCATATTACATTAGTCTTACATCAGTGTAAACAGAAAATGAGGACATTGCACGGGTGTGAGTGTAATAAATGTTGACACGCTGCCTGCGGTATTTTGCAGCTGGTACGCGTCATCTTTATTAGAATGGGAATCATCAGTGGCATCAGTGACGTGCGCCACTGACACGACTTCAAAGTCAGCTGTTTAGCTCAAATATGTTCAATTATTCACACAACACCAGGCAAAATAAACTTTATGCAAAAAAAAAGCCACAAGTCTTAATGAGAGTATATTTAGAAGAAATCACGCCTGTGTGACGTGACAAAGAGGGTGATCTATGAAGTACCATATTGTTATCGTATTCTTGTAATAAAATGACATGTGGCTAAGTAATTATTTTCCAACAATGGTTATGATATTCACTGGTGCAAGCCTGCACGCTCAGCTTTGACGGGAACACAGACAACTTGTGTAAAATGAGCCTCAAGAGAGCACTTAAAAAAGGAGATATGTTTCCGAGTCGGGTATTTTGAATATCATTTGATCGGGATTAGTGGTTGGAGGTCACCACCTCTTCACCTCCTTCGGAAACGTTAACCCCCGCTGGTCTTTTTCAAGAAAACAATGGCTCTGAAAATCAAACACTGTTAGGAGTCTTTCTTTCGATGGGAATAAAACCTGTTTCGATCGCCGTGCATGAGGGAGGATATGGACGGTCACATGATAGTAACTCATTCACTACCAAAGACGAATTTACACGCCCAATCCCAACAACGTATTTATACCTCTTGTACTTTTTTTGCGTGAGAGGCAAGAAGAGGTGATGACGCAACTCTCCACTAATGCATGTCAATTTCAGAGCAATTTTAAGGCATGAAAACGGCCACAAGGTGGCAGAAGTGCATTTCATTTGATAAGGGCTCGGCTGGGATCATAGATGGAAAAATCACACATGGCAGGAAGGAGGAAGTGAGAGAGCGTGGAGGAGTGTAGCATGTAGAAGGTTGTCGGGACATTTTAACACATGCACACTTTCGCACACGCGCCAACACACACAGTTCAGTTCCAAATGTGAAAATTGTTAAGTCCGATTCATGCTTTCCTCATCCACGAGGTCTGTGCGGACAAATGACGTAATTTTCGCACCCACGCCCCCTCGAGTGGCCCTTTTTATGCGGAAAATTCCCGCTGCGCGCATCTCCAGATTTTTCTAACTACACGGACGGGGATACGCGGCAACAAAATGGCAGACGAGCAGGAGATCCTCGCAGCTGAGGTACAGAAATACCGGCAGTTACAGTATATGAGGCAGCCACAGTAGTTTAAGCATAAAGAAACACTGAAACAAGCTGTGTTTTAAGTCTGGTTGTGTCCAAACTGTGGCTTGAGTGCCATTTGTGGCCCACCGCTTGTTTTTTATTGGCCTGTGGCACATTGTAGAAATAAAATTTAACCCACCAAAAATGGGAACAATAGAGCAAAAATTTTAAATGGAAAGAAGAGAAGCTGAAATGTTGACGCTAATAAGGATGACCGGTATTAATGATTCCTCAGTGGAAAACCAAATCAATACGAAGCGAAAACAAACAGTTAGTGGTTTGGTCTGCAACATATCAGAAAAGAGGCAAAATTGTTGATCGCTGTTTTCCGTAGTCAAAGCCGATGTATGTGAATATCTTGTTTTGCTGAAAACACAAAGATACAAGGTCTGCTTTCAAGAAAATAAAAAATATTCACATTTGAGAGGCTGAAATCAGAGGATATTTACATTTTTAAACCAAACAACGACGAATCAAATACCAAAATAGTTGCCGATGAGTTGGATAATCCACGTGTCATTGATTCATTGTTGCAGCTGTAGTGTATTGTACGACATGATGCTTTTTCTCGCCTGTCGCCTACTGTATGACAGTAGTCGATATTATTTCATAATGTATAATTAACTAGACCACAGATGGCAAAGTCAGGGCCCGGGGGCATCGTTTTATATGGCCCATGAAAGCATGGAAATAAAGCACGTCAAAAATGAGTTCTGTCAATTCTGACAGGAAATGTGTACTGTATGCAAGGTGAGGGTTGTATTTTTGTCACTCCACTGTGTCTGAGACATGAAACGTCTAAGAACACCTGGACAGTCCAGTTGCCCACACATTTCAGGCAAAGCTGAGGGCACCCATAATGGTGAAAATGAGTTTGACGCCCCTGAACTAAACGTTTGTCAATCCCAGTGTAACAACAATGCCGGTCTTTTAAAAGATCTCTTTAAACGCACCAGAGTTAGTGAAATAGCTAGCGGATAGCTACCTTACAAAATAATCCTTGCCCAAAAATATCACCTCCTTGGCAAGCAAAATGGAAATGTGGGCGTAAACAAGCGCGTCCAAGCATCCCTGTGTCTCAAACTGATGAAAGAAGGCTCGGTACTTATGATATACAGTATTTACACAATAACCAAAAAAACAATCATTTTTAAGCTTAAATCCCTGAGAATGAAGAGCAATTTTAATGATACATAATTACATAATGAAGGCCTAAACAAATTTGCCCCAACGGACGCAATTAATGTGGAACTTATTACAGTCTACGGCACCCGAGGGGCTAATACATTCATACTAATCTCATGCTTGTCAGCCGAGGGGCTTCACTGCTATTGAAAAGCCTTCGCATTAAGGGCAAGCGTAGACAGGAGGTAGAGAGTCCTGGGAGTTAAAATTAGAAGTATGATAAATGGCCCGTATGCCGGCTTCTACTGTCAAAAAACACGACAAGCAGCAACAACACAAGATGCATTTTCTGGACGCGTGGCACGCGTCTGCAGGGAATTACTCGCCATGACTGACAGACACGGAGCATAAGTATGTTTTCAAAATGCTATTTTCTCCACCATATTGTTTTGCACTGAAGTCAGTCCATCCACAGGTAATAGAAAGTCGTAAAAACGCATGCCCAGTAGGTGAAACGGGAGTTCCGAGCAGGACCATATAGAAATCCGATCCCAGCCTCAACCAATCAAGTTGAGCAGCGTCACCTTCCGTCTAATGATTATGCATCAGCAGCATATGACAAATCACCACTTTTGGCCTTGCGGTTGCATTAATTGCTCGCACACGAGCAGCTCCATTACTTGGACTGGGCGGAGTTAAAAGCATGCAAATAAAAAGTGGCTCTCAAATCTTTCAGGCTGCAGACAAACTGGAGACAGTGGCATTGACAAAAAAGTTAATGTCAGAAGAGCTTCTGTGATTGATTGCAGCTTACCGAAGAGCTGCAAGTGTGGTGGGTGGGGGAAAGATGCTCGTACGTGGAACAAAACGCCTGGGCTGACATACGCTCAAAATGGTAGTTGAAAAATTGCAATTTTGCACTGTTGGATCTTAGGGATGTTCTCAGCAGAGCTTCAAAATGCGAAAACAAGAAGTGGAAGAGAGACAAAAATGTTTCCAGTATGCAATTTATTGTAAAAAAGCATTAAAGTGAGTTTAAAAGTCAAAAGTTTAAAAGGAAAAGTGCACTTTTTGGAGAATTTTGTCCATCATCGACAATGCTTGTGTGAGACATGAACACGTCATTCTGTTTTCTGTACGTTTTAAAGATATAAAAACAGCTAAAAAGAGGCAGCTGAGAATGCACGTAATGGGATGCACTTATTCCACACATAAAAAAAGCGCCAACAACGCTCCATTTCCATAATGTGAACTACATATTAATGAACCTACAGCGACATTGTTATTATTATTGTTATTAACATTGTTAGGCCAAAGAACTACATTGAATGTGCCTGTTAGAAAACCATAAAACCTCGTTGGAGGTGTTTTCATAGCGGGCTTTGAGGCGCAATAGGTGTGTCCCATTACGTTCATTAATTAGCTGCCTCTTTTTACCTGTTTTTATATCTTTAGACGTGTGTTTATGTCTCTCATAAGGATTGTTAATGATGGGCACACTTGCCCAAAAAGTGCACTATTCTTTTAAGAGCACAGCCGTTATAAAAATAGCCCGAGGATCCGATTGGCTGTCCGTCAAAACACGGGACAATCCTCAGCCTAAATGAAGGGTGTTACTGGTGCCTGGTGCGATCCAGTAGCCAGACCACATCTACGAGAGAACACTTTTAAGAGCAAAAAAACATCTTCAAATGCCTCGTCTCCTTCTACGACACAAAATTGCCCATATGAAATTTGCAGGAGGGCACCAAACATGGAACACTGAAAGGTGGAAGAGAGTTTTATTCTCTGATGATAAAAAAAAAAAAAAATACCTAGAAGGTCCTGATGGCTTCCAATGTTACTGGCATGATGAGGAGACCCCACCTGAAATGTTTTGCACACGGCACAGCGGAGGGGGCGCCATCATGCTCCTTCAATGGAACAATGGAGCTTCAGGTTGTGCAGGGGCGTCAAACGGCAGCCGGTTATGTGGCAATGTTGCAGGCGGCATCCCGCTTTTTCAACAGGACAACTGCTGCACTTCACAAAGGACTTCCAGAGGAATACGCTTTTTTAATATGTATTTTCGGGGGGGGGTTCATTTTTTTATGGTTATGGTTAAACTTTTGATGAACAGATGATAAACAGCCTATTTCACTTTAATGCTTGTTTGCAATAAACTGCTTACTCCATTTTTTTCTGTGTCACTCCCATTTCTTCTTTTTGCATTTTTAAGCTCTACTTAGAACCTCCTTAAGATCCAACAGTACAAAACGTACATTCTTGCAATGTATTATGTTGAAATGCTTTATGTTCTTTGACTTTTCATTTGTCCACCTCATTCAGAAAGCAAATGCGTTTTATGATGTAGTCCTGTTTTGGTAAGAAGTGCACAATGCATACCAGTGGCATCATCACAGACGTGCATTCCATCACAGACACAGTTCATATAATCTCATGGGAAAACATTCTGAAATCCCCGCAGTGCAGGCAGTGGACGGTGGGAGTCATTTGATGATTAAACAACACAAAAGAGGACGTTCGCTTGGGATATATGATAGCTGGACGACAAACGGCATTCAACGAGCGGATGCTTGTACCGTCACATGGCCGGTTCGTTTCACCCTTCATGTGTGTTTTCACGCGTGACGACTTCTCCAGATGGTAAAAGATGAGATCAAGATGTCGGAACGGTTATTGGCGGCCTAAATATGTTGCTCAGTGTGATGACTTGAAGAGAGCGTCCAGTTTAGGTGTAACTTCAGGCAAGGGGACCACACATGGATAAAAGGAGGAGCAGTAACAGAAAATAACATGAAAGCTAATTGACAGATGATACTGATATATACGCTGGAACCTCAAATCAGTTGACTTGTCATGCGATGTTTAAGTATGTATAAGTATCGTTTCAACATTCTTAACCGTCACAAGTGTAGAAATAGGACAGGAACTGTTAATGCTTGGATGTCAGAACAATAAAACATTTTTGGCCATCATGTATTGGTCACATGAGCATGGTCCTGGAAGTGGAGGGAAAGGTGGGAATGTTGTAACACGGTCCCAAGCACGGGGGGGGGGGGGGGGGGGGCAGGGAGCAACCTGGGCTTTTGTAAAGTTTTGTTGATTTTTTTTGGTTTATTTAAATATGTCGACATCATAAATACTACCATATAATAAATTTCGCTGTGAAAGTTCAATAATGACGTTGTCGAAATCAAATTAGGACGATCTGGGACTACCTACACCCACCTCGCAAAAATGCTAAATGGTTCGTTCCACCAGGTAGTACTGGCTGGCATAAGTGCAGCTAAGATAACATTAGCATTAAAAATAAAACGTCATCAAAGCTCACAGTTATGGATTCACACAAAGCGCCAGCATTTGGGAACAAGGATAAAGTGAAAGAAGAAAGGCAAGAGTACACGGCTATCTGTGGCAGCGTCGGAGAAAGGTATGGATGAGTTTCACTTTTTAATGTCATAGCACGTAACTATGGTGCGTTCAAGGACTGTCAAATAATTCAATTTTTCTACGCATGTAACAACACTGTGTGTGTGTGTGCATGCTTGCGTGTGTGCGCGTGTGTGTGAAAAGTGGCGCAGACGAGAAAGGTTTTTGGAGGGACCTATCAAAATTCTTCAAAGCACCTTTTAGTCTCAGTTATAGTTAAGTTAGTTAAGTTAGGTTGTGTCCATTTTGCACTGCAAAAGTGGAGGATATTGATTTTATATCTAGCCGCCATTGAAACACCTCAATTTGACCATTATCACAGAGTTGTCACTTTCTGCAGAGCCCCAAATATATTGCACTGATGAAAGAAAAATAAGTCACATTTTTTTTCAATTTTTTCCAAAATGATAGGTAAAAACATCCATTTAAATATACTAGTATAAGTATAAATAATAATAATAATAATAATGAATAAATAGTGATAATATAAATATTTTTTGCCAGAACATGTGTTTACAGTCACCACTTTGCACATCGAATTTCGCAGCTTCACTCTCGCGGTTTTCAAAAATAAATGAATAAATCATGCTGTTTCACGGTTGAATATGGTCTATTATTAGTAAACAAAATATATGCATATAAAGGTGGCTAAATGAGATGAAATGCAAATAGAAGGCATTCAGAAGATGCATTCAGACGTGATGATATGTAGTATTCTACACTGGTCACTAGGTGTCAGCAATGTTACTGTAATGTTGGCTGAGACACACAACAGGCTTTTATTGCAGCTTTGAATGATCTCATAACAGGCACAATAATTCCTAACACGGGCTACTGTTGCCACCGCAATCCACACCGAGCTAAAACTCAACTCTGAACCACCGATGTCACTTCCTGTCCCCGAGCTCCGGAACACATTTACAGCATGTGAGTATGAGACTTTTTTATGTCTTAAATGTCTTATTTTATTTTGTTATGTGTACTATATTAGGTTACAGGAGTGTTATCCGGGTGTTATTTCATGTCTAGAGGGCTCTCATGATGTTAAACAAAACATATTTATAAGGTTGTGAATAGGTTTTCGATGCTCTAGCTACATAAATATTCCATTTATAAATAAGGAATCCTACTTCATGGGAATTCATTTAACACGGTCTCAGAGAGATATACCATTTTTTTTTTTCCAAGATTGGATTATCTTTGGCACCCTGTGGACCTTCTGCAGTTAAACGCTCAGTTTGTGTTGGTCTGTTGATTTAATTGTTTTATTTTATATTAAAGTCACCAAAGTTGAGTTGGGATTTCCTTTTGTTACTCTTTATCAGCGTATAATCATTTTAGTGCAGGGTAAATAGTTATTTTTCAAACATCAATCACTTTAAAGGCATGCATGTCATAAAACACGGGTGTAATTTAGCAATCATATTCCGTGCGCAAGTAGACTGGATGTTAACACGTCTCCCAGTTCAGGAATTCAACAGCCCACATGCAAAAGCAAAGCCAACTACTTCAAAGATGATTTGTGTTTGGATAATGTCCGTGAACAGTCCCCCCCCCACACCTTCACGCATCGCAATAGTTTCATCTAAGAAAGTACTTTGGTAATTACTTGGCTTACAGCATTGGATGTAACCCTGCCAATTAACCTTGCCCAAGTATCGCTAAATGTTTCCTCCTGCTCACCCCCCCTCCAACCCCAACACACATCCTGTTTTTGTTTGCATTACTGTAAGATGTACTGCCCTTCCAGCTGGCCGTATTAGCAAATTGGCCTCCAGATTCACGTGAAGCCTGCAGAGGAGATGCACGTGGCTCAGCCAACCTTTTCAACATAATAATTGATTTCTGATTGTACAAGCAGCGTTATATTCAACGATATGAGATGGACGTTTGGAGTTGATATCACTGTACTGGTGGAATTGCATGTTTAGCTCGGGTGTCCAACGTGTGGCCAGGGGGACATTTATAGACTACGGATGTTTTTTTTGGGTTTTTTTTAATATTAAAAAATGTAATTAAAAAAAAAAGCAACAAACAGCAAACATGGAAAAAAGAAACAGCAGTAATTTTACAATAATAAAGTCAAAATATAAACAGAAAAAAAGTTGTATTCTAACAAGAAAATGTCGTAATTTTGCGAGCATAATATATTATGTAATATTATGAGGAAAAATGTAGTTTTGGTAGCATAAAGTTGAAATATTAAAGAAAAACATTTTTTTAAATCATATTATTAGAAAAACAAAACAATATAAAGTTGTAATTTTTGGAAAATCAGGTTGTGGAAAAAATTATAACGTTAGAATATAAATGCGTCTGTGTAGGCTCTCAGTCGTACAGGAGTTGTCCATCGAGGAAAAGGCTTCTTGAGACGTCATCTGTACTTCTGTGAAGAAGGTGTCGGACGTTTCGCTCCTCATCCGAAGAGCTTCGTCAGCGAACTAACAAGTGCTGGTAGCCTAGGCCTTAAATACAGTAAGAGTGGGCGGAATTGGTGTGCCAACACCCTCCTCCTATTGGTTCCTTACACTAAGCCTGGGCGGAGTAGTGGTATAATCCTATCCTGCCATTAACACCTCCGATGAAAGGGAAGTGTCGCTGACAATGGTTTGAAAGAGGAGTAAAGGAAGCTATTTTTTATTTTTTATCGGAGGTGCTAATAGCAGGATAGGATTATACCACTACTCCGCCCAGGCTTAGTGTAAGGAACCAATAGGAGGAGGGTGTTGGCACACCATTTCCGCCCACTCTTACTGTATTTAAGGCCTAGGCTACCAGCGCTTGTTAGTTCGCTGACGAAGCTCTTCGGATGAGGAGCGAAACGTCCGACACATTCTTCACAGAAGTACAGATGACGTCTCAAGAAGCCTTTTCCTCGTTAGAATATAAAGTCAAAATATGGAAATGAAGTCATGATTATGAGAAGAAAATTTTAAAATGTAATAGTTGGAAAAAACCCCCAGCAGAAATGGAAAAAAAAAGCTGTAATTTTACGAGAACAATGTCGAACTATCGGGATAAAAAAGTCCTATTCAACCCAGGAAAAAATGTGACAATTTTACAAGAATAAACTTGTAAAATCATGCGCAAAAATAACATTATTTTAGTACAAAACAAAATAAAGTTGTAATTTTTGGAAAATTAGGTTGGGGAAAAAGTAAGAATATGTGAATAAAGTCAAAATATTATCGGAATATGACAATAAAAATTACAAAGATTATTGAAGAAGAAAGTTGAAATGAACAACAGCCAATATGGGGGGGGGAGACCGAGGGTCAAACAAATGTCAAAATACGACCCAATGCCAGGAAATCCACAGCATGGTTCATTTTTTTTTTCTCAATAATGGACACACACACGCACACACACACACACACACACACACACACACACACACGGTGCAAATGAAAATATCCACTCCAGGCTTGGTGTACAGTGAGGCATCAGTGAGCATGTAATCCTCAAAGAATTGGCGGTGGAGGCGGACGAAGATGATGTTGCATGGCCTCTGAAATGAATGGCCTTATTGCTAAAGATACAGCCGCATGACAGCTTTTCAATGCAAGACCAGCGAGGAGTAATAACATGCTCAGCAATGTGGAGGAAAGAGATTTGGGGGCGGGGGGTTGAAGCTCCGTGTGTCAGCGTACAAAACTAATTACAGCGCTACCTGGGTTTTTGCTACTAATTTGTTCGGGAAGGTGCAACGAAAACTGAAACTGAAGCAGTTAATTGTAAATCCAATTAATCCATTGCCGAATGCCTAAAATGTAAACACAAAGCACATTTTTGTAGTTTTACGATTATTATTATGGTAGTTATACAATTATACTGTAGAGATGCAGAAAAAAATTCAAAATGCATATAAATGATGAATGCAAGAAATAAATGAACATTTAAGGTTACTTTATCTTCACTGAAGACGTGATTTTTGTGAAAGACACGATGTGTCAGAGAGGTCAACACCGACCCGACACCGCCTTCCTGTTTTGCCGTGAGTTAGTTCTTGAATTCAATTCGCTAAATCGTACACTATCCAGAAAACGTACTCAAACCGAGGCAAAATTTTGGCCTCAATTTTTGACCTTAGAAATAAAATTCATCCTAAAATGTAGACCTGCTCGCAATGGATACATCAGTAAGATAATTTCCACTAACCACAACGTATTACTAATATATTTCTTTACCTGAAATTCAGAAAGATCAAAATTTTTTTTCCAGATGTTAAATAATATATGAATAATATCGCAGTTCAGCGCAGTTAGACTGACTGTATTACCGAATGTGACCTGCAGTTGTACTCATAGCCTCGGTGATGAATGAAAAAGGGACCCTTCCTTTCGATATTTCTGTCCGTAGACACATGTAAATAAAGAGTCTGAAAATAAGTATCGTTATTTATCGATAAACAACACACCAGCACATCTACAAGATCAATTTACATATGATTGGATTTCATTTTTGTCATTTTTAAGTCATTTTTACTTGGTGACGAAGATTTCAGTTCAGCTCAGTTTGTTTTGATTGGTTATCGTCTCGCTTTTCGTCAGGAAACGAAGGTTGTTGACGAAAACTACAACAAAAATTATTTGTCAATGAAATTCATCGTTGCAAAGGTTTAGACTGAGTCGGGACTTGCTGGCACTTGTCTCCGGTAAGAGGGAAGCCTGAACTTTTCGTCTTAGGCTGCTGCCCCTTCGACCCGACCTTGCAGAAGAAGCAGAAGAAGATGGATATTAACCCTGAAAAAGAAGTCAGCTGATGTTGTCGATCCTTGAGTTTTACTGATTCATTTGTTGTGTGTGTTTCTTGTGCATACATGCGGTGGGTTACTCGAGTAAGTCGAGTACCCGATTCACTTCACTGAGAGACTCATAAGAACATGAGTCAGTAAAAGGAATCCAGTTCCCCATTACTCGTGTACGAGAACCGAGGCAGAATGTAGGTGAAAATTTTCGTCGAAAGCCGAATCATATCAAACTAGGTAGCTCGAAAGATGAGGTTTGAGTGTAATAGGATTAAAAATGTTGTGAAAGCTACATAAATATTCAAGTCTGGAGAGAAGGAGGCAATGACATGAAGAAAAATCATGTTCCATCCTTTAGCGGTTTAACCGCAAGCCTCTCCCGGATTTATCTTCGGGTGAAAGGGCATGCTGGCGTTTCCATCGCTAATGTGTTTTCCACCGCCTTTGAGACACAAACGGCATTTGTTTCCAATCATGCCCACAAAACCTTGCAGCAGGGCCATTGTGTTGAAGATGGTTTATTTGCCAAAGCACTTTGCATATTCCCATGAAGCCCGTAGACGCCTGCACCTAATAACAGTGACAACAATCAGAAGGATATGTTGCAATCACTGCTACACAGCAAGAGTCCTGCTCACAGGAAGCAGCGTGAGCACCAGCTATCAAACAGCAAGACGCCTGCCACGCTCTCAAAATCAATGCTTTTTTTTGTAGACTTGCTTATTAATAAACATGACCAATTAAGTGAGCAAACTATTTACCAACACTCACAATCAAGTCGCTCGGTAACCTAGTGTTCCAGTTGCGCTGACACCTAAAAGGCAATAGAGCTCAGTGATAGTGACGGTGTCATATGGAACACATGCAGGTACAGTATGTTTAGCTTTGTGAGTACGGATGCGTACCGAAACTCGGTACTGTAATGGCAACTAAGTAGCTATGGGTGCCTCATTGAGTGCTAAATGAATGCAGACTCCTGTAAAAGCTGATTTCATGACAAATTCAAATGTATTTAATGCTGGAGAGATAGCGTTTGCTCAATTTCAGGTAAAACTATAAACAAACAACGCTGCTGCTGTTGTTGTCGACTGATACTGTTTTGTCTGAACGTAACTGGCCCGTCTTCCATTGCCTCAATCGTATTAACAATCACAGGGAAGCTGGTGAAATGGAATCCACTTGGTTGTCATTGTAGCAGGAAGAATGACTGGGAATGCACCGAGGCGTAAACGTCAGGAAGGCAGCCAAAGCGACTGTTCCGTTATCGACATGAGTCACGCGTTACTCAGTCGGAGATGCGGTTGCAGGAGTTCTCCTTGCACGGCTGCACCCCAAATCTACAACACAAATTAGCCCTAAATGAAACAAATCAGTCATCTGCATTATTGTATTCAATCTGAATAAAAATGGATATCAAACAGACACATCTGAATAATATTCACTAAATGATTGCACTCTGCTTTTTGTAAGAATCATCTTTTAGGGAAGAGGTGCCCAAACGTTTTCCCCAGAGG
The DNA here is from genome assembly GCF_027744805.1 of Dunckerocampus dactyliophorus. Classification (NCBI taxonomy): domain Eukaryota; kingdom Metazoa; phylum Chordata; class Actinopteri; order Syngnathiformes; family Syngnathidae; genus Dunckerocampus; species Dunckerocampus dactyliophorus. Next base: position 30,777,836 of record NC_072828.1, on the reverse strand, counting down.
GCCACATAGTGAAAAATTAAATTCAATATTTTGTAAAGCACCACATCAAGAAAAAGTGCATCCCGGCTTTGTCATATTGGTGAAAATTTATATTATTACTATCAACTTTGTTGTATTCTTTTTTTCCGCCCATTTTTGCTGTTGTTTTTTAAAGTATCTTACAATAGTCATTATTTAAACTTTATTCTTAAATAATCTTCCTAAATTTTAAATTCCCATAATATTTTGACTTTATATCCGTAATATGACAGCTTTTTACCCAACCTAATTATCTAAAAAATACAACTTTGTTTTGGATTTGTTGTTTGTTTCTCATATTAAAAAACATTTTGTAATGCTACTAAAAGGATGTTCTTTTTCCTTATAATATTAATAATAATTATGAATAATTCTTGTAAATTTATGACTTTTTGTCAACTTTTTGTTTTATATTTTGACTTTATTCGTGTACATTTATTGCTGAGTTTTTCATTTTTGCTGCTGTTGATTTTTTTATTTTTTTATTTTCTTGCTAAATTATATTTTTAGAATGTGCCGCAGGGGAGTAATAAAAAAAATACAAATCTGAATGAGTTTTTAATGGTGATTTTGCATCCAAGTAATGAGCTGTAAAATGCGTGATTCAGACTGCAGATATCGATTGATTACTGTGGAAATATACTCGTTCAACGGGTGCATGTCGACAATGACACATTCCCCCCCAGTTATCACCTTATGCCACAAAAGTCATTGAGGGTAAAAGACGCCATTTCAAATGTAGCTCACCTCGTCCATGGAGAGCGCGAGAGAGAGAACGTGAGATTTAATGTGATGACAGTCCATTTCCCAAACGGTCCATATTCCAAATGTAAGTACCGGGAAGGTAAAAGATCGTAAAAAGATGAAACGCCAGACTTTTACGTGGAGTGCTTTTATTGTTGTGTGCAACAGAGGCGGTGATGTGAGGGTGATTGTGCGCGTGGTGATGTCGGTGCATCAACGTGTGGAAGCGTTGGCCTGATGTGCTACATTTCTACCTTTGCTTCGCTTGGCATGCCGAGCTCATTTTTCCACTGCAAGCTTTTTTATTCATTTGTTTGTCCTTGAAATGTGGGTGGGGTGTTTTGTCGCCCCAGCATTTTAAATAATGTTTGAACCGCTTTTAAAATCATCATGCAGGGTCACTCAGTTTTATCCTTAAGCTGAAGCACTTCCTCAGACTTCCGTATAAGAATAATACCTAGATGCTCAAAGTATGCAAAATGTCTGGTAAGGTTATGTCAGGGACTTCCAAAATGCAGCCCACGGGCCATCTGTGGCTCGCAGATGTTTTTATTCCGGTAGTAACAAAGACAAGTAGAATTTAGCAAGAAAACAACAGCAGCCAAAATGGAAAACTAAAAAAAAAAAGGTGATAAAAAATTAATCATATGAAAAAAGAATTTTATGAAAATTACATTATAATATGAAAAGGGAAAACAACCCCCTTTCAGTAGCAACAACAACCACACAATCAGCTGTCATTTTAGTCTAAATATTATGCAAATAAAGTCAATTAGGAGAAGAAACTTTACAAGAAAGTTGGAAATAGTTGAAAAAAAAACAGCAGCACAAACAAAAAAAATGCTGTAATTTTAAGGCAATAAAGTAAAAATATTAAGAGAAAAAAGTACAAGAATAATCTCGGAATATTATGAGGAAAAATCATTTTAGTAGAGAGTTGAATTAGTAAAAACAAAACAACAATTAATGTAATTTTTGGAAAATTAGGCTGGGGGAAAAAGTAACAATATTACGATAATAAAGTCAAAATATTACAGAAATAAAGTCATAAGAACATTTACCAGATGAAAATAGAAACAATTGAAAAATTAAAAAAGAAACAGCAGAAGTAAAATGTAAAAAAAGAGCGGTAATGTTATGAGAATAAAGTCAAAATATTAAGACAAAAAAGTTGTATTCTAACAAAAAAAAGTCAGCATTTTTAAGAGACTAAACTTGTAACATTAGGAGGGAAAAAATATAATTTTAGTAGCACAGAGTTTAAATATTAAAGAAACAATATGTTTTTTTTTTTTTGTTTAGTACAACAAAAACAAAATAAGGGTTTAATTTTTTTGGAAAGTAGGTTAGGGAAAAGTTATAATATGGAAATAAAGTCCAAATATTCGGTGAATAAAGTCAGAATATTTTGAAAGACATTTTAAAAGAAGAATGTTGAAACAGAAATAGAAATATAAAAAAACAACTATCATTTTACAAGAATAAAGTCAAAATATTGACAAAAAAAGTTGCACTGCAACAAAAAAAAGTCAGCATTTTTAAGAGAATAAACTTGTAACCTATGAGGGGAAAACATTTAATTTTAGTAGCACAGAGTTTAAATATTAAAGAAACAATATGTTATTTTATTATTAGAATGTTATGTTACGTAATGTTATGAGAAACAAACAAAACAACAAGTCTTACTTTTTGGAAAATTAGGTTGGGGAAAAAGAAATAATATTGTGGGAATAAAGTCATAATATTTCAAGAAGAAAATGTGAAAACCACAACAATATAAACGGAAAGCCCACATGCAGCAGCCGGCCACACAACTCCTCAATCACAGCTCAACCAAAGCCTTTCCCACAATAGATAACCAATCAAACACAGTAACTCACACAGCTGATGATTCCTTCAACCATTCTTTCACTTGGATGTCTGGCTTGGATTCTTTACTTTCTTCATGCAGATTGTTCCATAAACGGACTCCTTTAAAAGGAACACAACGTTCCATCACTTTAGTCCTGAATCTTGTTTCGTTTTTTCTTTAAGATCTCTGCTCCTTTTAACCTACACCTGCTTTCTTTTTTTTCAAATCTTTTCTGAATGTTGATTGGCAAAGCTTTTTTTTTTTTGATAAGCTTTCAGCATTACTAGAATTAGCATCACTATAATCTGCTAATTCGTGAAATTTCAAGTTTGAACTGAAGTGGATCCCTGTGGTTTTCTACGGATTCTTCTTGTTTTGCAGGCTCTCCCCCAGACGGCAATGCAGCAGGTGAGATGTGGAACAATCATGGTGCTGCATGAACTGTACAGTGCTTTGTTTGTTGTCCGACGAGTCCTTTACTTGGTGTAACAGGGCTATTGTGTTTGATATGTTTACCTTTGTGTACTGTATATGTGATTTCCAACACAAATTCCCGTCCAGAATGACACCCAAAAACGTGGTTTCCCTTACTCTATTAATTCCAGGACCATCTTTATTAAGTGAAGCACCAGCGTCTCTCCCTCCGTTGCTGATATCATATCATAAGAGTAAGAATAATTGGCTTTTTCACTTGTTTGTCAAACTATAACTTCTTAGCATAAGTACATGTGTTGCTTTACAAAAATGTCCAAGTTGCATCCTTCCTTTTTTCGCTACGTGGGCCTCGCTGGAAAAGGTTCGGGCACCCGTGTGTCATGCGATCAATTAAGAGGTGTTTTTCCATGCTGGTGTGTACAAAAAAAGTGCATCAGCCTTGATGGATTCAGCACATTCTCACCCTTGAGATTTGTTCTCCATAAATCATCCTGCTGTACTTCCACCTGCGGGACAAATGAGCAGGTCCAGAGGTGCCAGGGCGGGTGAAGGAATACGGACAAACCGAAAGGACAATGAGAAGGAGTGCGGTGTGATCTTGGTGTTAGCGGGGTGGGCTGTAAAGATACTGTGCGTCCAAGAGAAACGTGAGCTGTCTTGGAGGAAGAAAAAAAACCCAACTGTGTGTCCTCCAAGAACAGAAGCGAAGGGACAGAGACCCGAGTCTAAATTTACAGCCGTCGCTTTTCCTTTTTTGGGGTTTTGGGAATTATTGCCGCCAGTGTCAGCTGAGTATTTGTTTTTGAAGGCGCACCAACCGCATCCAAACGTGAGAAAAGCGGGAAACATCACCAAGAAGGACACGACGTAGAACTCCCCTCAGCCCGGAGGGTCCCTCAGGCCATATTTTAAGGAGGCTAGCGGGTGAATACAGCTGTGTGTGTATTCCATTTGTATCTTCCACTGACTTGATGCTAATAAGCCTGCTCTGTCATGCTTAGACTGTCAGACCTGCTGCTACTGCATGTTAAGATAAAGAGCCAAATCCCAAAGGTCCTGGATCCCGCTTGAGTTTTAGCATATGAATGAACATAAGAAATGCAAATACATCTCCGAAACTTCCATCTTCCCGTCTCATTCTCTCCTAGAAACTTTTCCCTAAACATAAATTCATCTTCTATCCAAGCCGATGCGTGTGCCTGGTGATAGATAGCCGTAGTTCATGGCTGGCTGGCGTTACATTTTGTGCTGTCTGATTGGCAGTGTCCAGCGGGCCGCTTCCTCCAAGAAATCCCCTGTACGCTCCGGAGGTCCTCGGCTATCGATTTCCTGCTCCAACTCGCTGCACGACCTGCCAATCAATGCGGCGAACAGCGGGATGTCACCGGGCGCGAGCTGACGACACGCGATGCTCGGCGGACGTGAAACCGACGGAACCGAACGAACAAAATCCCGCTCGAGTCCGAGGCAGCTCGCAGGCAAGACTTTTAATCTTTGAATTTAGCCGGAGAAAGTCCATCTTAAATTAAGAAGCAATGAGGTGCTTGTTCATTGGAAATCCAATCAGTTTGGAACGAACGGCCGCACTCCAGGAGGTTCATCAGTCGTGGGTATTTTCTTTTTCTGTAACGTGCAAGCGAGTGTGACTTAGTCCACTCACTCAATCCAAGTTACACGCGATTAGCTGTTTGGGATGAGCAGTTTTCACTGTGAACGGCGGAGGGGAAACTATTGAGGAACATCACATACTCTGTGAGTTTTGCCACTTGTTTTGGGGGGGGGTGAGGCCGGCCCAGAATAAATAAATACGCTTTCTAATTAGCTGATTTTGTGGCCACCCAGAGTGCTTTTTTGTTCAGGAAGCAAGGAAATGCCCACGGCCACGTTTAAAACATTTAAGTATTACATCAATTGCTTCCCCCCACCCCCCCAAGTACAAATTAAGTTGTAGAAACCACAGCAAAAGCTCATAGAAACGCTTTAGAAAGCAAAATGAAACATTTGACTTCTCTAAAACGGCTAATGCGACTTCATTGCACGCGTCTGCTCTTAAAAGTCTCGTTTCAGCAAAGCAGGGCTGCTCAACCGAGACTGACAACGGCGTAAAATGATGCGTAGGCATGTCACCATAATCAATAAATCAATTAATGGCACCATAAATAAAAACTAACCAAATCATTTTGCCCGCCTCGCCTCCTCTCGCTTGCTCTACCAAACAGGCTGGATGACAAGAGGGTTCACTCTGTGCATCCTTCTCAACACGTGGGCGCGTTGGACTAGCTGTTAGCTAGCAAGCTAACCAGTTAGCCTTGAATTTATTTCATGTGGGACATGCCATGGCTGACTTCATGCAGTGTTCAGGTAATGTCCATCCATCCATCCATCCATCCATCCATCCATCCATCCATCCATCCATCCATCCATCCATCCATCCATCCATCCATCCATCCATCCATCCATCTATCCATCCATCCATCCATCCATCCATCTTATCCTCACTATATGTGGGTATGCTGGAGCCTATCCCAGCTGACTTCGGGCGAGAGGCGGGCTACACCCTGGAGTGCTGGCCAGCCAATGGCAGGGCACATATAGGCAAACAACCATTCACACTCACATTCATACCTATGGACAATTTAGTCTCCAATGAAGTTAACATGCATGTCTTTGGAATGTGGGAGGAAACCAGAATACCCGTCAAAATGAAAAAAACCCCAAAACAAATAAAAACAAATATTTGTCCCTTAAACTGCGTTTGAAAATGTATTTTCTGTACGATCCCTATCGTTTTTACGGGGCGTTCGTGAGCTGGAAGGTGTTTGTCCCTGCCGTCCTTCCATAAGCCTTGGTCACAGCCGCACGTGTGATATTTTTGCCGTTTCCCCAAATCGCTCCATTTTTTTTTTGTTCGTAGAGATGAAGATCTTGACACGCATGGAGTACACACTAAATATCTGAATGTGCGTTGGCTGCACTAATTGTAATGTGTGTGGGGTGCACAACACATATACAGAGTCCGCACATGCATCCATCCATCCATCATCAATTTATAAGGTTTTCTAATTGGATTAAAAAATAAAAGCAATATATTTGGTTACAGCATCAGAAACATCGACAATAAAGTTGGACAAAAAGAGCCCAGATTGGAAACACACAGCAGGTGCCGCGCCCTCTAGAAAGTGAAACTTAAGCTGGTGTGCCCGGAAAGCTTTGTGTACAGGATCCTGAACATTTCGGTTTAATTGAAAGTCCAACTGTTGGTGCTAATTAGTGTCAGTTAACAGAGTTAAGCAAGGAAAACATCATGAATTTTTCATCAGCCTGTTGTTGTAATGCTGGCTCCTCCCCATTAATGTGTGCCACTACAATCCTTATGGACCGGTCGGCATGAAATATATATCACAGTAAATGCTTTCATGCGCTGATGCGGCTTCACTTTCCACACTTCTGTCAAACAAAGATAAACATTTGAATTTCATTGGTAATGTAACAACCAGACGGTGATAGGTTTTTGTTGTTTTTTTGTTCAAAATAGAACTAATGATACTCCATCATCCACAAGAAGCAACTTTTTCTTCAATAACTTTGCAAGGATGTCCGCAGCAGACAGACATTCAGCTGATCGGGTGCTATTGTGTTGTTGCCAAGGGTACTGGCGTCAGCGAAAACGAAGCAGGCCGGCGGTGCGGCATCAAGTTGTCTGCAAAGGAAACACTTTACCCGCAGCTTCGCTGACACTTTATGAGAAAGCACCATTAGTGCATTATGCAGAATTGTACATGCACTATATCAAGTGTCGGTGAAAGACAACTGGCAACTCTCGGTCGACCGTGCCGCATTTCTTATTGCCAACCATCAGCATTTCTCTATGGAAATGCAGCTGAAACAAAGGGCCATTTTCTGAGCGGCTGCCATGAAATCACTCTACCAAACCTCCTGTAATCATCAGCCTCGGGGGCGGGACTGCCACTCGCGTTATTTCCACAGAAGACAGGAGCGGCAGACGTGCAAACCTGCATATCCGAGATGAGAAGTGCTATTTTAGCGTGCAAACTATGCGGAGACGACGTGTCTTGATTAGATTTAGCAAAGTAAAGTAAAAGCTAATTATACACATTTTGTTCTATTTGGGATCGTTGCGTTAAAAAAAAGCAGTAAACACTCTTTCTTATTAGTGGGAAAGCATAGAAAAAGTTATGATATGTCAACTCATTCCACATAAACGCTGATGATTGAAAAATAAAAACATTTCCTATTTGTTTTTATATGAAATGATATTGCACGATTAAGTTAGTTATGGATTGATATCTAAAAGTCACGTGGTATCCGGTCATCACGATTTGCCGCTATTTGACATGAACTTTTTATTTTTCATGTTTTTTATGATGTGGCGGTGATTGAACACTGAAAAAAATGTACTTGTAGTTGGGATTTTTATGTTCAAGACAATCTACGCCAGTAAAAACACCATTTCTTACTGGAGGGAAGCGATACAAAAAGTATTATATTTCAGATGGAATATTTTATTTTGCTTTCAGCACTGGCACTGGTCATTAAAAAAATAGAAAAAGGTATTGTAGTGTTTATATTATATTACATTATTAAGTTAATTATGTCCTGGTACCTCAGAGCCATGTGGTGTCCAATCATCACAGGTGTTATGATGATTTGCTTATTTGACACTATTTTTAACATGTTTCTGATGGACTCTGCAAAAATGAGTTGTATTTGGGATTGTTATGTTCAAGACAGCAGTCTAAAGTCTAAAGTTAGGATATTTGAACTGAACTATTTTATTTAGCACTGAAGTCATTTCCACACAAACACTGGCAATTAAAAAATTAATACACGTGCAAAATGACTTTGTATGTGATATTATACTGCGTTATTAAGTTAATTATGTATTGATATCTAAAATCACTGTGATTGTTATGACCGGCATATTTGGATTTTTGCAAGATTTTATGTGCCATCATTTTTCATGCCCTTTTTTTGTTTGTTTATTTTTTTTCTGCTAAAAATGTAGTTCCATTTGCGATTGTTATCTTCGGGAGCAAACACACACACAACTTCCTATTCGTAGGAAACTATACAAAAAGATGATATTTGAACTGGAGTATTTTATTTACGACCAAGGTGATTTCCACACACACACTTCAAAAAATGAAAGAAAAATGTCTGCTATATGTATTTTTTTTATATTACAGTACGTTATATTGCACCAATTTAAGATCAAGTCCTGATTTTAACCACCATGCAAAAAGGCCACAACTATATACCGTATATATATATATATACTGTTTATATACTGTATATATATATATATATATATATATATATATATACACTGTTTTCTGTATTTTTCCACATGCTAGTGTGACCGTATTTTGATTCCCAAAAACCAGGACAATGGGATCCTCAAATGACGCACGACGTTGACTCAACGATGCCTTATAACTTCAATACATGTGAAAGTATGCCTCCTAGAAAAGTGTTATATTGTAAAAGTAATCCATTCTCAGAGGTGACGCCATGTTTTATTATGCCTAAAGTAATATCTGTTTGATCCATTTCAATAATGCAAACATCATTTGAAAATCTCTGGAATGAAATGATAGAAATAACGTCTCTTCTGCATGACAAATGTTTTTTGTGAGAAAATAATAGCTCTCTTTTCAAGTCTTACTGGACAAATAAATAACTAAAAACATATGAACTAATATTATCTATATGAGCAAATATAATGTAATGGCCCAATGAAATAATAAGTAAAAAAACAGGACGATGTGACAGGATGTGAAAACAGGACATGCCCTGGGAAAACAGGGCGTTTGGTCACCCTATCACATGTGAACATCTGAGAAGTGCAATGTCTCCTGTAATGTGCCTGGTACTATTTTGATGACCATTTTACCCAATCTACTTTGATGCATGCATTGCACAATAATCTGCTATTGTTCTGTTGTAGACGTTCAAGGTTTGACTTACTTCGGTGTTGATGTCTGACACAAGTTGCAAGGCTAAACAATAGCGTCTTTCAAAATAACAACACACTTGCAGGTTTGTTTTTGGGACAGCTAAGAGTGGGTCTGACAGGGTCGATGACCTTTATCATGGCAGTCATTTTGACACAGTAAAAACAAACAGTAGATTATTGATGGATTATTAATAGAATTAGCACGAGTTGACTTGCAGCGCTGCATTCCATTGAGTGGTGTTCTACTTCCATATGGTCATCAAAGTGCAAACTAAAATAACGGTGGCCTAGGAATACGGCAGTGTACTGCAAATGCTGCGTTTTGTTGCTTAAAGTAAGCGTCTTCAAGCACAACAATGGCTAAATGAAGTAAAATAGGCATTCAGGCATTCAGAAGATGTGTTTAAAGATGTGGCATAGTACGATATGGAGTATTCTACACTGCTCACTAGGTGTCAGTAATGTTAGCGTAATTGTTGGTGAGACACAAGCACCAGACTTGATCGCCAGCTACTGTTGTGTCAAGCTAAAACCCAACTCTGAACTCCCGACGTCACTTCCTGTTCTCCCCCCTCTCATGTTTATATCTTATTTTCTGTTATTATGTCCAATAGATACAGAAGTGTAAAGGTGACTGTAGGGGTGTTATTCCGTGTCTAGAGGGCTCTAAACGGGTTTTCTATGCTTTAGAAAAGTATTTCATTTATAAATAAGAAATCCCACGTGCTGGAGATTCACTTATCATGGTCATGCAACCGATTACCCTCAATGAACGAGGGATGCCTGCACATGTAGTGTTCATTTTGACATATACTGGAAAAAGGGAGCCTCTGAGCCCGTGTGAGCTGGGGTACATTTGTACACCCCTGCAGGTGCTCTCCGAAATGACTGCTGCAGAAATTCCAGATTTTTCCAAAACAGTTCTGGTTCAAGTAAAACTACTAGGACATAGAATTTTTCTCAACATCCTACAAAAGCACACTTTTTTCTCCCAACTCTAAATATATATCAGCTTTCTAAACGCGGTGGACCGCAACTGAATTCCCATGAGATCAGCCTCCACTCGTAAAACCCATACATGTGCACATCCATGGATGATCAGCACACACACACACACACACACACACACACGGCAGCAGAGAACCTTTAGGGTATCAAGGTCATCTTGGGGAAAAAAAAACAACATGATCTCCTTGGAATGTTGCCCCTCTCCACATCTCACAGTCTTTTTGATCCCGTTCTTTCTGTTGGCTTTGATCAGCTGCTTCTCATTCGTCATCGGCCGTGATACGCGCCTGACAGGCCGCCGCGTGATTAGACGAGGATGGAGCGGCATCGCGGCGCACGGAGCCGGAGGGCTGCGGGGCACCCTTCCACATGGTGATGGGCTGCGGTGTAATTAGACATTAGCACCCAGCAGGAAGCCGCTAACATGAGCCCAGCCGCTATTAGAATGATTAGCAAGGACAATTTACTTTAATAAATACATAACAGACCACTGGACGCACGCAAGTGCAGATAACAGCGGATGCTTTCCTAATTGCGGCTTAATTGGTGCACTCGGAGCAGATTATTATTTTTATTTAGTTTTTATTTTTTTACCCATCACATTATTTTTGTGCACCCTGTCTCGGTTATCATAAATGGTAAATGGACTTTCACTTGTAAAGCGCTTCTCTACCTTCAAGGTACTCACAGCGCATCAGGAGCACTCAGGGGTGTTCAGTGCCTTGCCCAAGGAAACTTCAACAAGTCACTGGATGGAGGATCGGACCAGCAAACTTCAGGTCGAGAGGCAACCAATCTCCCACGTGAGCCATGTCATCGTTGTTACATGCTTGTTTCACTTTTGATTTCTTTTCACTGTTCTTTTCAACATGGTTACTGGATGGAGGATTGAACCAACAACCACCACGTTGCGAAATGACTACTCTACCACCTTGCCATCGCTGTTACGTGGTTGTTTCTGGAGTTTGAATTCACTTTTGATTTCTTTTCACTACTTTCAACACAGTTACTGGATGGAGGATTGAACTAACAACCATCAGGTTGGGAAATGACCACTCTACCACCCGAGCCATGTCATAATTGTTGCATGGTTGTTTCTAGGGTCAAATTCACTTTTGAAGTCCTTCCAATATTTTCAATGTGGTTACTGGATGGAGGATCGAACCAACAACCTTCAGGTTGGGAGAACTCTCTCCGCTCCCCTTTGCCTATAAGTCTTAAATAACAGTTAGTGTTAAATGTTCATTTCCCCATTTTGTTTCTCACTAATAACTATTTTGCATTGTTTCTGACTTAAAAAGCTAACACTACTCTCAATAAAATTTTTGTTAAAATGTTTTGGTGTCTGGTGTAACGGATGCCAGCCTGTACGTCTGTGTAAGTGCACATTGGTAAAACCCCACTCCCTCAGCCTTAAGAGCTGCGCTAAATGCGCGGTCGACAGTACAGGCCAGGGGTCACCAACGTGGTGCCCGCGGGCACCAGGTAGCCCCCACGACCACATGAGGCGCCCGCAGGCCTGCTTTTCATTCAGGTTTTCAGTTAATAATGAAAGAACAGTAGAAAGAAAAGTATTGTGAAACATAAAATGTGAGTTGTGGACACCAGCATTTTGTTCATGTTCTGGTAAAACAAGCATATTTGATCTGTTTGGGTTGAAATAAGCTATGAAAATCATTTCTACAAAAATGAGTAGCTCGTGGCCATTTTCATTTTCTAAAAGTAGCTCTCACAAGAAAAAACGTTGGTGACCCCTGGTCCAGGCTTTAGGGCCGAGAGGTCAGCGCTCTCGTCTCCCATTACGAAGGTCCTGTGTTCAAGCCCCTGAGTGGGCAGTGTGTAACTTTCACTTTGACACAATTTCAAATATGTAAACAACTATACCAACATAAACAACACAAAAAGGCACAAAAATCTCTCTCCAATGCGTAACCTTCTGCACGCTACACCCCTCCACACTCTTCCACTTCCTCCTTGCTGTCATGTGTGTTTTCTTCCATTCAAATTCACATGCCGAGCTCTTATCAAATGCACTTCTGCTACTGTGTGGCCATTTTTATGGCTTAAAAGTGACATCCATCAGTGTGCAATTGCGTCATCACCTCTTTTTGCCTCTCTGGCAAAAAAGCTCTGCAAAAGACGTATGAATTCGTCTTTGGGATCGGGCGGTATTCAAGAGGTATTCAAATCAACAAAATGACAGGGGTGCCCACATTTCTGCACCGGTCTCATTTTGTTTTGATGCATATTCCACATCTTGTGTTCACCCAGTAAACCTCATTTCGCTTGTGAGATGCTACCGTGTCCATCAGTTCTGTGAAGCATTAAAATGGAATCACATAATCCAAATATCCACTGACTTATTCATGAAAATGATGGAACTTGTCAGGGGTGCCCAAACCTTTGCATACAACTGTAGCTTGCGCAGAGTTGAGGAAAAGGAAGGACTAAAATGTAAGAAATAAGGGTAAGGATGAAAGTCAAACTGGAATCATTTGTTAATGATGAATAGAAATAAAGACAACTTGTCTTTGTTGCCGTGGAAAGCTGCCAGCCTCCCCAAACGTCTACCTCCGAGACGGTGCACTTTAATACGAGAGACGGCTCAGCGTGTCTTGACGCTCGGCGCATTGACAAGGCGGGCCTGTGGGGAGCAATGGAGATAAGCGCAGCACGCAACACTTGACTCGCCCCACTCCTCAGCTACTGCTGCACAGGGACTACAAAGCCAATGTCTTCTATTTAAATACAAGATTTATTTAGAAGTTAGACCAGGAGAGGAAAAAAAAAAAGCACTGCATTCCCGCTAGGGCAGGATCAATCAACTAATTTTACCGGACCGCTCATGTAAGACGCAGCCGGGAGTCCGGGTTCCCCAGACAGGCTTTTGTACGGCGGGACGCTGCTTGGATGCGCTGCATTAGGGTTCCCAGGCATGATTAAACTGTTTGTACTGCAGTACACACACACACACACACACACACGCACACGGAGAACACAATGCACACAAGCCAACAGGAGCATGAGCGCTGTCCTGGCTGGTCCATCAATATTATAGACCACTACCGCAGCTGATCTGGGGTTACCATGGCAATGACACAGATCCTCTTTTCTTCCAAGGCAGTCTCCCCTCCACATGATTTCAGAGCTGTCCTTTTATGTACAACTCTTCCATACGGGGACTTTAAGAGTCGTGTTGTGTTCGTGTTTTGTTGGGGAACCAACACATGCTGAAAGCCGTTCAATACAAGTAGGCTTAGTTGCTTACAGAGCCAGCTGCTCCGTTAGCCAGTATAGGAAAATTATAAGAGGGTGCCACAAAAATCGGGACGGAAATTCCCCTTTCAATGTAAATATATGAACTCATTCAATCCCGAAAGCGTAGTTGCACATTGGCTCCCAGAAAAAACGAGGTGATGACGCAACGCCCCACTAACACATTTCACTTCAGAACAATTTTAAACCATAAAAACGGCCACCAGGTGGCAGAAGTGCATTTGATAAGAGCTCGGCAGAGATCATGTGGACGGAAAAAAAACACACAACAGGAAGGAGGAGGTGAGAGAGCGTGAAGGAGTGCGGCGTGCAGAAGGTTACGCAATGTAGGGACATTTTAACACATGCACACGCACACACACAGTTCATGTACAAATGTGTAAATGGTTTTGGTCGGTTCCTTGCTTATGTAAGCATAGAACTCAATATTCCGTGTGCCTTGAAAGATCAGCCAACATCGTCTAAAATGGCCGCTGCTGAAGGGGTTGTCTTTGAACAATGTCTGGGATTGAACGCGTTAAAAGGAGTTCTTACTAGTCAATCAAAAATTGGAAAAACTCACATTGATTCAAACGTAAAGCAACTTCACTCCCCTGTTTTTGCTGTTCCCCCCCACCCCCCAAAAATATTTCAGCTGTTTTCTAAAATAATCCTTGTCAATGTTCTTCTTGTAGGATCGGGACTTTATTCCCATATTTTGACGTTATTCTCATAATATCAACACTGTTCCCAATTTTTCCAGAAATTACAACTTTATTTTGTTTTGCTGATTTCTCGTAATATTACGACTTTTAAAGAACATCTTATTTTCTCTGACATATCTCAACTCGAAGCTACTGAAATGACCTTCATATTTCCTCATATTACAAGTTCACGCTTGTAAAATTGTGACTTTTTTTCTTGTTAGAATCGAGCAGTTAGAATTTCTGTCTTAATATTTTGCTGGGGTTTTTTTCCAACTATTTCAGCTTTCTTTTTGTCATATTTTCACTTTCACTTCATTGCCGTGTTGTCATAACTTTTTCCCCAACCTAATTTTCCAAAAATTGCAACTTTTTTTGTTGGTTTCTCAAAAGATTACAATTTAAAAAAAAAACAAAACATTTTTTTCTGTAATATTTCAGTCCTATGCTACTAAAATGATATTATTTTCCTCATAATATTATGGTGTTATTCTCTTAAAATGATGACCCGATGACAACGTTTTTCTCTTAACATTTTGACTTTATTTTTAAGAAAAAATGACTGCTTATTTTTCCATTTTTGCTTTTGTTTTCTGGTGAAATTATATTTTGGAAAATGTTGACTGCTGATGATTTATATTTTGTTATTATAACTTTTTTCTTTTTACTTATTTACACAAATGTTATTTAGAGTTAAGGGTTTCAGATCTTGTTTTGTCATTTGTTAAGCACGTAGATTGGGTGACGGGTGATGTTATGGTAAAAACAAGGCCATTTGGTTTTTTTATAAGCATATGCAAATCACTGCCAGAGGGGGGGTGCCTCAAGTGCCACATCGGGTGCTTATTATAAACATCTTAAACTGCATTCTCTCCGTTACTAAAGCAATCAAATGTAAAAATTGTCGTCATTTAGAAATTGGATTGCATGTCGCTGAGAATCGATATCCCGATTTTTTTCCCATTTTTTGCAGCCCGGATTGTGGTTGAGAACACCCTGGGAAAAATCACGTTTCATGGAAATCTGTCGTGTTGTTGTTGCATAATCCAACCTGCAAATGTGTACTGCATGTGTGTGTGTGTGTGTGTGTGTGTGTGTGTGCTGGGGGCTGCGACTGAAAAGGGAAGTTGAGTCGTCCATCCAATGTTTGACTTCACAAAGAATTTGAGCTGCTTGTCTTGCGTGGCGTTGGAGTGAAAATGAAATCTTTCCAGTCAATTAATGCCAGCAGCAACATGCTGAGCGACCCGGCAGAGTGCCTCCGACGCTGACACGCATTGCTTCCTGTCTCATGCGTATCTGATAAACACACACACAAACCCTAAATGACAAGCGCAATTATGTTCTAGAACCATACAGGACCCATTCAGGACATTTTTTCACTATTTAGAAACAATTTTATGCATGCATCTTACTAATACCATCATTTCTGGACTATAGAGTGCACCTGTATTTAAGCCACGCCCACTAAATTTAAAGATAAAAGCGTCTGCATCCTTCTCTTTAAGAGAGCGGACGTCTGGTTGAGTGAGCTTGTGATGGAACATGGAAGCCGGCCCAGCAAGGTGCACTGTGGTCGGACACACTCCACGAGCAGCCCCGGTGTGCCGGCATGTCCTGATGTCGCAATGACGGATGCAAGTGTCTCTTCTTCAGGTACCGAGGACATAGCTACATCTACTGGTCACATTTGATGTTAGGGTTCACCTCTCCACGTGTTCTCCATGACGGGGGCGCTGCTCGGAAGCACAGGAGATGTCGCGAGAGCAGAACGTGAGCACATATTACCTGCATCACTGTATAAACCTTGTACCTTGCAAACGTTGCATTGACGTCAGTGACCCAGCGTGCATCCTTTAACACGAGAATCCAACATTGCAACTACATTTAGAGGTCAGAAAACATAATAATGAAAAATAACGCTATCATCCTTACGGACAGCCTCTGATGGCCGACCTTGGCGTCCAGACACCCTCACGAGACGACTCCAAACATGTTCTGCCTCTTAGTTGAAGGATATGCGCGTGTCAACGTGCCGTCAAAATCAATAGATGCACAGGAAATCCTGTCACGTGGAACAGGAAAGGGAGGACGAGGCATCACTTCTTGCATCACGAGCTCGTCACTTTAGTGTTGTGACACACGGCGGTTAGAGCCAACATTGTTTATGTTCATACCTGTTGTGTTGTCCGTGCACTGCTTGGTGGGATCAGTAGAGTTACACTGTTGGGGGGTCGAAATCAAGGCTGTGACGTCTTGCCGGTGATGCTACCGGAGCGGGATTGCTTGTTTGTACTGTTTGCACAATTTTTACATGTTAATACACCGGACCCTTTTTAACGGAATACTTCTTATGACGAAATAAAGCTGTAAGTGTGATTTTTAACTACGTGTGTCTGGATGTCTGTGATGGCTGGATCACCGAGAAGCCACACCACAGTTAGCGTCACAGATCCCTTCCAGAAGGTCCAACTTAAGAACACGGTTGGACTCATGCAGTGTCACAATAGCACGTGACGACTATGATAGTTCATCATTTCATGAGTACTATGACTGCTACTACGAATGACTGTTTCAATGCAGTATTGTCATTGTGGTTGTTGCTATTATTTTGTCCTTTCCGCCAGGGTCTTTATAGCCCTCACAGACATTCGATGTTGTACTTCTGTTTGTTTCTGTTTTGTTGCTGTTGTTCTTGTCTCTCTCTTTTTTTGTCCACCTCTCATCCCCGCACTCCCCTCTGTGTTTTCTTTTCTCTTCTTCTCTATCCCCTCCTGCTCCGGTCCGGCCGCTCCAAATCTGCATAACATCAAAACATCAAAGTCAAATATATTTGTAGGGGAAGTGTATCTCACTCTTTTCCCTGGAAGAGCAAATCTGTTGAGCACGTCAACACGTGCGGCATATTGTACGCGGATTGAAAAATGTACGCAAAGCGAGGCAAAACTTTGGTGCTAACCGCAACACGAAGGATCAGATGTGTCCTAAATCAAGTTGGAAACTTGCCGTTTTCCCGTCATGCCACTGAAAGTAAACAATATGAATAAAGTCAAGCCTGGGGGGTGTATGTTAACTTCAAAGAACAACAAAAAAAAATGTGCGTATCACGTCGCACGTTGGCCCTCTTCCATACGCTCGGCATTGTTTCCAAACGCTCCCTCCCTCTCGGATTCCAGCCGCCGTGTGCACGGACGTGTGACAAGACAAGAGGTCGACGCTGGAGAGGGCGAGTGACAGCACTTTAATGAAAATATCAGGGCCTCTTTCTTCCATGTAGCTCTCCATATAAACCTGTCACTCACGGCGTGAGCGCCACTCTTTAGAGGCTTTCCAACCGCTTTCATCCTCCACCTGCTATCCTGCTGGAGTGGCGCGCACGTCCACATCACGGGGCAAACTGGCGGCATTTCCCTATTCAAAGATAAAATCACATTCTTAGCAAGCATCTTCCCTTCTGCAATTCCCCGCTGGTCACTTCAGGAGTTTCTTGCCTGCCGGCGGACGTTTCAGCGTCACTCAGCGCCTGAGCACGGCTCGGTGGCCGCTTGGCCTTTTTGCTTGTCCACTGACTTCTAGAGACGTCACGAGACACTCGCTTCACAAGACGGCTGTGCGAGTACGAGACGAGACGTGATTTTATGAATTTAAAAAAATGCTAACAATATGTTGCAATCTTTTCATTTAACTCATTTTTTTTCTTAAACCCGAACGCTCTCTCCCAGAGACGCATTTACTGTATACGTCTTTTATGTTGCATGATTAGGCAAGAAGAGGTGATGACGCGCGCGCCCAGTAGAAGAGGTGGTGGCGCAGGTGCATTTGAGCAGGGATCTTTTCCAAGCATTAAAGCGAGGAGGACGTCAGTGAGCGCGCAGAAGGTCGCGCATTGTAGGGAAATTTTAATGCATGCACGCACACACACGCACACACACGCACACGCGTGCACACAGTTTGCTTGCAAATGTGAAAATTGTAAATAGTTGATGGTGTTATATTTGTAAGGAAACAGTTATTTTGATGTAAGTGTTGTTTATGTTGGTATAGTTGTTTACATACTTGATCTGTCACAAAAGCAACAAATATTTGTGTCAAAGTGAATGTTGTGCGTGAAATGTATCTTTTCACAAAAAGCTGTTTTTTCCCCCCTTTTTTAGTCAGGAGCTGATATTTTCCTGAAACTTCTCTATGTTCTACTGCTGATTACTAAAGAACGGAAAAAAGTTGAAACAATTTCTGATGAAATACGAGTCTAATCTTTCTTTTGGGAGGTTCCATGTTTATATACCGTAGACATGGAGCACAATATTCTGTGTGCCTTGAAGAATCAGTGAAAATAGTCTCAAACGGTACTGAAGGGATAGAATTTTGAAAAATGGCTGGGACTGAATGAGTTCATTTCTACGACGTTACACTCTTCTGCACTCTGTGTGTATGCTAGTGGCCCCGCCTCCACCCGCTGAGACAAAGAGACAGTATGACTGAAAAGAGGGCTCACTCCGTCCATGCCGTATAAAAGCATAACACATTCTTTATATTTATCTTGTTTGTTACCCATTTTTCGGCTGACTTTAGCAGCAGCTTGACAAAGATAAAGAAAAAATCCTTAGCTAACTATGTCAAGAGCAAAATTGACTGATTTTTAGTTCCTACAGTGAGAGTTAACAGAGTCTGGGGTGAGTAGAAAATTCCTCAAAACATTTTTTTTGGGTAGTAGAGGTTATATTCTCCGAGGGAGGGGGTTCACTGGGCCACGCAGAGTACCAAGCGCAGTGGTACTGTACTGGAAGGATATAAAGCGAGGTAGGAAAGGCTATTCTCTTTTTCTATTACAAACAGCCACATGCCAAGAAGAAAACCCCCCAAAATGTTGGCTGACGTCCGTCTTGGTTGACACCATCTACGCAGCTGATGCATCTGGCGAGCAAGCTGAAGAGAACTTGAGCGTTTGGTGCAAAGTTGGTATGGGGTGAGCATCGCTACTGTAGGGTGGACCTTGCTGTCATTTCCATGCACTGTAGGTAGAGAGAGCAAACAAAGCAAAAATAAAAGTCTAAATCACCCACTTGATATGCATTGGATGTTTCTCAACTGTTCCGATAAAGATGCCTCTCCAAACAATGGTTAGGAGATAAGAGGCAGGTGGAGGATGCAAGGTCACGGTGTTTGTAACAAACTTGAAAAGTCCTTACCCCCCCCCCCCCCCCAGACAGCGGAGATGCAGTAAGAGGTGCACGGATGTGGGGGGGACAAGGGAGATACTGCATGTTGGCTTATGTGTTTGCTGCTAATGCACTGCTGCGTGTGTGTGTGTGTGTGTGTGTGTGTGTGTGTGTACACGTGTCCTTCTCGGAGCGACAGGGACTTGGTCCAGGACTGATGAGATGCTTGAGGGATAACGCCAGCCGCAGAGTTGATATGTGATTTGGGAGAAGGCTTTATGCAATTTTTTACTCATTATTCTTAATCACATACTTCAGCGTTTTCTTCTCGCTGCCCGCCCTCTCATCGCCGCTCTCTTTGTCTCATATCCTCCGTCTGGAGGGCTGACAGTGACAAATAGAGGAACAGCACCGCGTATCTGGGCCGGAGAAAGAAATGATTTTTCCTCTTTGTTTATAAACACCATTGTGATTCACCCGAGAGCGTAAAAGGAGGGATTTCTTCCAAACAAGCCTCGTCTCAATAGATAACACATTGTTGCTCTTCATCCTTCCTGGTTCTACATTTCCATTTCACATATTTTTGAATCTCGCTCTCGGAAGGACGATAAAAGCAAACGTGTCGTCCAAACTTGGTGAAAAACAACAATAAAAACTGCTTTGTCATATAGTGTAGGTGAAAAAGCCAACTATTAATATCAACTTTGCTCCTTTTCCCCATTTTGCAGTTTTCTTTATTTTCCAAATATTTCAACTTTCTTCTTAAGTATGTCAACTTTTTCCCCCATTCCAAAAATGACAACTTCATTTAGTTTTTTTTTTGTTGTTTCTCATATTACGACTTAAAAAAATACTTTTTTGTTTAATATTTCAACGTCAGGTGACTAAAATAACTTTATTTTTCGTCATAATGTTGTCAGCTTATTCTCGTAAAATTGCGACTTTTTTTCTTGTTAGGATACGACTTTGTTCTCTTCATATTTTGACTTGATTCTCGTAAAATTACAGCTATTTTTTTTCCATATTTCTTGTTGCTGATTTTTTGGTTACTTTTCCAACTACTTGAACTTTCTTCTTGTACATTTTATTTTCATAATATGATGACTTTGTTCCCGTAATAATTTTTTCCACAAAGCAATTTTTCTAACATTATTTTGTTTGGCTTCTCATGATGACATATTTTTTCTTTAATATTCCAAATTCATGCTACTAAATTGACATTTTTCCTCACGACATGACAAGCTTATTCTCATAAAATTGAAACTTTTTTCTTGTTAGAATACAACTTTTTGTTCTCGTAATGTTTAGACACTAAAATTACAGCTTTCAACTTTCTTCTCGTAATATTATAATTTCATTTCTGTAATATTAGAACTTTTTCCCCAACCAAATTTTCAAAAAATTATAACTATTTGTTTCTCATAATAACCTAATGTTATTCAATATTTCAAATGTATGTTATTAAAATGACATTATTCCTTATTTTTTCCTTGATGAATTAGGACTTTGTTCTTTTTTCCATTTCTGTTTTTTTTTTCCTTACTTTTCAAACTATTTCAACTTTCTTCTCGTAATATTATGACTTTATTCCCATATTATAACGTTTTCCCAAACACAATCTTCCAACTTTGGTTTTGTTTTTCATATTCCAACTTTAAAAGAAAATATCTTTCTTTAATATTTCAAATGTATACTACGATACTACTTCCTTATTCTGGTTATTCTGGTAAAATTACGACTTTTTCCTCATTAGATTATGTTTTTTTCTTAACATTTTGACTGAGTTCTTGCAAATTTAGTGCTGATTTTTCCATTGTTGCTGTTTTTTTGTTAAGTTGTTTTGTTAGAATGTGCCGCGGGCCAGTAAAAAAAACAACTGCAGGTTGCAAATGGCCCCCGGCCGCACTTTGGACACCCCCCGTGTATGTTTTGCTTTCTGAAGTTGTGAGTGAAACAGGCCTCCGGGTGGTAGAACTTTTTCTATGCACACAAAAGGCCTATTTTCTCAAATATTGTGGCTAAATCCATCTTAATGTGTGTTGATGCTGATTAGCTCGGACAGGCTGGCTAAGACAGCAGCCTGCTGTAAAATACATGTTTTACCGTATGTCGAAAACCAGTCCATATCTGTGACCACCGTTTGTCTCCTTCGCAAAGACTTAAACGTTGGTCCACTCCTCTTCCATAACACAAGAGGTCCAGTTTCATCCAGACCCTTCATTTCCACTGGGAATGATATGCAAACATTCCAGGCCTCCACTCTCCAACACATGATGAGGGGATGACACACGACCACGTCGCCTCCTCTTCAGGGAGATGCTCTGCAGACAAGATGCCGGACAGGGACGCACTGTTGTGCGCGCTACAATTTCCTTTGATGCAAACGACACCTTCTCCTTGTGCGCAGCTCAGGCTGCAGCTGGAGTGTGATGGCCATGCATCATTAGGCCTTGAGATGGCGGGTGCTGGAGTGCACAAGCAGGGACTGGCTTCTATCTGACAGCATGCCTTGTTTTACATTAGTTACATCATCTCAGATCCTCCGCCTTGGCAGAGATAGAGATCAAGGGCAAAATGTGGGAAATAATTCATGAGTCTGTGGCAATAGGGGTTGTAGTGTAGCACCTGGGTGCAGGGAAGATGAATAAGGTGGTCCTCTCAAGAAGATGCCATGCCTTGTTTCCCATAAGAAAACATGCAGGTCATTGTTAAGAGCAGACATCCCGCCAGTTTTCCTCCAAGGTGACAGACTAAACCCAACATTGTTTTCTTTTCTCCAACGCCGCCGTGAAGTTTCACCGCTCAAAGTCAAGACTTTCCAGGACAGATGAAGTGAAAGGAGTGCATTGATGACACTACTGTATTATTTAGTGATGGTGATGATGATGATTATGATGAAGTTGACACTGCAGCATCGTGGCGATAGCGCCTCTTCTTCACCTTTTACTACCAGCACAAAGCCGTCATCACACAACCTTTAAGAGCTGTGAACACTGTGAAAACGTGCTTTTTGTTGAGTCTTTCTCCATCTGGGTAACCATTTCTCCTTTCCAGACTCACTTCTCTCAACATATTTTAGCTCTTTGTTGGAGGTTTTTGGGTTTTTTTCCCCTGAAAGTTACATCCATGTACTGTACGTGGTAGAAACGGGGTAAGGTTCCCAAAACAAAGACACTCAGCAATGATACTCAAACGATCCTCGAAGTTTACTCAAAGATGTCTTATGAACAATACATACTTTAGAAAGTATGGATAGAAAACTGTTAAACTGTCATTCCTCGTTTATCACAGTTAACTGGTTCCAGACCCGACCGTGATAAGCAGATTTCTGCAAAGTAGAATTCCTTATTTATAAATCATAGATTTTTGTAGTTGGAGCATACAAAACCTGTTTACAACCTTCTAAATATGCTTTTTAACATGAGTAGAGCCCTGTAGACATGAAATAACACCCCATAGCCACCTTTACACTCCTATTAGCCAATATAGTAGACATAAGAGAAAATAGGACTATAAATAAGACACAGCAAAGACTGCATATCTATACCGAAAATCAGGACCCTCAGCAATGAGATAGTCACATGACACTCGAAGTTTACTCAAAGACGCCTTAAAAAAATCAATACATATCAAGTATGCATCCTCTGGATAAGAAATGGTTGTACAGTCATTCCTCGATCAGTCCCCATTTTGGAAACGCTAATGTCTCTTCTGTTGTTGTTGCTCAAACTATTGGTATTAATGTTTCTTCTGTTCTTATTCATTTTCTTGTGTTTTTCTTTCTTTCTTTCTTTTGGGAGAATGAACAGAACAAGAATTTCATTGCATAGCAGAACTGCCTGTTTTACTGTGCATATGACAATAAAACTCTTGAATCTTGAGTCTTGAATCTTGAATCACGGTTCATCGGTTCCAGGCCATTCATCACGACTACTGAATTTCAAAGTAGGACTCCTTATTCATATGGAATACTTTCATAGAGCATAGAAACCTGTTTATAACCCTCTAAATACGGCTTTTAACATTATCAGAGCTCTCTAGACATGAACACACCCCTATAGCCACCTTTACACTCCTATTGCCCAATATACAGTAGTAGACATAATACAGGCTCACACAAAAGGAGAGTTCCTTATTTTTTGCTTCCTGTTCTGTACAGTACTTCCTGCGGTGGCTACTGTCTCATCAATGTATAGTTAGTGACACCTAGTGACCGGTGGATAAAACTACAATGCCTTTGAACGTATCTTCTCAATGTCTTATACTTTGTATTTGACTTCATTTAGCCCTTTTTATACTTGAAAATGCTTCATTTAGGTCCAAAATCCATACTATATGCTTAATGATGCATATTTTAGACTAATAATTGCCAGTGTTCCACCACAAAACAGCGATGATTTTTCAATTAGTACATTTATGAAAACCTGTGATGGATCGTTCCTGTGCATTTCGTACCTGGGCCTTCAGTGGGGCCTTCGACAAGCCAGTGCACGATCACGTAACAATGATATGAACCGTCAATAATGTACACAAATGCAGCATAACAAATGTGGATGGATACCTTCACGATCAAAGCAAGAAGCACAGTTCACACGCTGCCTTGGAATACATCATCTCTAAAGTCCAAACTACAAGGGAAAAGGCTTTCAGACATCAACCAATCAGATGATGAAAAAATGCTGACGTCACTGTCGCCATGTGAGGCGAATCTGAACTCTGATTGGTTACAGCTCCATCACTTATAGTGCATATGTAATATGGGCCAGCACTCCTGATTTTGGAGGCCTTGGGGAGATTACATTGACATGGCAACACATAGTAGCTGAAATTTGATTGGATAAAAAAAAGATCTAACAGGACACGCTGCAAAATGAAGATAATACACTCAGGTCAGGTCAGGATGCCTCCAGGACGCCTCCAACCGGTAGGAGGCCTCAGTGAAGACCCAGGTCATGTTGGACAGACTCTGTCTCTCAATGGCCTGGGAACACCTCAGGATCCGCTGGGAGGAGCTGGACGAAGTAGTCGGGGAGAGAGAAGCCTGGACTTCTCGTCTTAGGTTGTTGATAAGCGGAAGAAGACGGATGGAATTTCATGGAACAAATACTAGAATTTAAGTTGATATGTAGGTCAGTTTGTTGAGGCCAGCAGAGAAGGCTTTGCTGGCCCTGACTGACACCACTGCTACAACTGTAGAACTGGATAACCAGCACAAAAGCTGGTGAAACGTCCAGCGGTTGAATGTGACTAACAATACTTTCTTTCAAGTGCGAGCTCCTTTCCTCCGGGGCTTGCATGCCTCGGCCTCATCATTACGCAACTGAGGAGCGGCCACTCACTGAGTGCCTCGTATTGTAGCTCTGCTTGAGTTCAACATCTATTGCAAAAGACATATGAATAGTTCTTTCAGGGTTCCATATTTGAATAGCTCTGACCGCACTTGTCCTCGCGATTAATCAAAAGGCTCCATAAATGTGTGCATTAATTACTACTAATGAAATGGTCCATCAGGCTCCTCATGAAGTCATAAACAGCAGCGCAGAAGACGCCATTTTTCAAGCCCAGGCGTGATTACGTCCGAGCGGTGTTCATCCTCTGGCCTGGTGTTTCTCCCTGTTTTGTTTTCTGTCCTTCAGTTGCTAAATTTACCACCAGGAAGATCTTTTATTCATCGGTCGTGTCATAAAGTTCTGGCGAACATGAGCGTGGCCACTCACGCATGCTGTGTTGAAATATACATATCATCACTTGCAATACGAACACGCGGAGAGTGTGTTGTGTTTGTTTTATTGTTCCACATGAATAGCTTGTGGCATGGTATACTCCTCGTGTGGATAAACGGCGTAGAAGGTGAATGGTGGAGGTTATGACACTATTCATTTATTAAATAATGGCACTATTGCTCAATATCATTACACATTTAGATTCAGTCTAATAGCTTCTCATGAAAGGCCTTCTTGACACACTCACATAGCACAATCAGAGTTGCGCAACACATATATGACTTTGGGGAAACTGGCCCTCACAGTGTCTGCCAAGAAAAATTCTGCCTGATCAAGTCCCCACTCAAGGCCCAAGTACAAAATGTACCGTCCGCCACTGGGACGCACACACACTCACATAGCACAATCAGAGCAACACTTAGATATGACTCATGGAAAATTAGTGGGAGACACATAATGGATACATTGTTCACAATCACACCATCTTGACTTTCCAGGCACACAAGCTTAAGTTTCACTCTATAAAGATACTCTGCAATTTCATTCCGGGATTTCTTCGTCCATTTTCCTTGTGGATGTAGAGTCCAGCGCTGTAACCAAATATATCACTCTTACTGCTTTAGTACAGTTTGAAAACCTTTCAAATTGTGTGATCATTGACTACTTGAAAAAGCACTACTGACTAGAAATAATAATAGAAACAGAAAGGAAAATAATAATAATGCTTAAAAAATAAGGATAAAAATAAGATTAAAAAGTCATAAAATAGTAATAAATTGTTAATAAATAGATGTAAATACGCCAGAATAAGTGGATACATTAAATAAGACAAATAAAAACATTGAGTAGAAAAATAAATACTTGGGTGGAAATTGGAATCTACCAAAAGGAAGATTAGACTCTCGTCTTTCATCTTTCGTAATCAGCAGTACAACATAGGTACGTTTCAGGAAAATATCTGTTCCTGACTAAAAAAAGGGAGAAAACCAGCTTTTTGCGAAAAGATACATATCAAACATAACTTTCACTTTGACACAAATATTTTTTGCTTTTACGACAGCTGAAATATCTCAACAACTATACCAACATAACACAAAAAAGGGTTGTTTTACATCAAAATAATTTATTGAGAAATATAACACCATGAACTATTTACAATATTCATATTTGGACCTGAACTATGTGTGTGCATGTGGGTGCACGCATGCGTGTGTGTGCGTGTGCATGCATTAAAATTTCCCTAAAATTTCCCCCTAAACGCCTCCACGCTCTCTCACTTCCTCCTTCCTGTCATGTGTGATTTTTCCGTCCACATGGTCCCCGCCGAACTCTTATCAAACACACTTCTGCCACCTTGTGGCCGTTTTCATGGCTTAACATTGCTCTGAAGTGAAATCCATTAGCGGGGAGTTGCGCCATCGCCTCTTTTTGCGTCTTGTGCAAAAAGCTGAATAAATACATTGTTCAGATCGGGCGTTCGGGAACGTATTAATATACGTATGACGATGTCGTGGGTATTGAATGATATCATCGTCAATATTTGTCCAGCTCCATGATGTCTTCAACAACAAGTACCTCGCCTTCCTCCATTTATTGTGCAGTTGCCACTTCAAGTCACTAGTTTCTAATAAAAACAACTTTTACCACCAGTAAAGTATGTTGAGCAGTGTCTGGTGAGTGGTACGCAAGAAGAAACACAAATAAGTGTGACTCGCTACGTTCTCCCGAAGCAGGGTTAAATGAGGGCAATGCTAATGAAGTCTTGTAATGTAATCTGACTCGGTGCATCACGGAGAAAAAATGGTCTTTTCAGCCTTTTAGTCATGCGGTGTCGTGCTGATGTTCGTAGCTTGTGGCTACGGCAGTACGGATTACGCAGCAAAGACATTTCTATCACGGCAGATGACTGCGACGCACTTGAAGAAAGCGTGGCGTTAAGTAAGTCTTACTTAGCCTGACCACAGCAGTGGGTTGGCGCGCAGCAGTTACACTGAATTAAATAATGGCAGTCTCCGTTCATCTCGCGCCCTCTTTGCGTCATCACGGGGAAATGTTCATATGTTAGCGTTACTGCCATGAGATCGCGCCATGCGGCCCCCAGGTCCAAGTCCATAGACGTGGGTTCAGCTCCGGTCCTGCATTTCATTCAGGGGTGGTCAAACTTTGAGGGCCACAAACTTTGCCACTTTCATCTTTTGTAAAGCAATGCTACAGAGTTTTATATATTTCAAGAAAAAATTGCATCTCAGCTTATTTTTAGCACCAACTTTGTTTTTTTCCCATTTTTGCTGTTTTTTTTTTTAATTTTCACAATATTTCAACTTTATTCTTAAATAATCTTAATACATTTTCTTTCCATAATATTCGGACTTTATTCCCAAAATATTTTCACTTTATTCCCATAACATTAGAACTTTTTTTCCCAACCTGATTTTCCAAAAATGACAACTTTGTTTTTTGTTTTGCTTGTTTCTCACAATATTACAACTTTTTAAAACAAGCAGATGTTTTCTTTCATATTTCAACTCTGTGGTACTACAATGACATTAATATTGCAAATGTATTCTCGTAAAATAGGATTTTTTACTCGTTATATTACGACTTTATTCTCATCAAATTAATTTGGACTTTATTCTCGTAACATTATACGTTTTTCCCCAAACTGATTTTCAAAAAATGACAACTTTATTTGAGGTTTTGTTGCTCATAATATTATGATAACATAATATTATAACATATATAACATCTGTTTTCTTTAATAATTCAACTTTTATTCCTTACAATATAAAAATGTAATTTTTCTTCGGTATTACAAACGATGTTATTTTTGTTCATAATACTACAAGCTTATTCTTGCAACTCTTTGTCTCAGTTCAATATGACGTTTTTCTCTTCATATTTTGACTTTATTCTTGTAACGTTCAAACTTTTTTCCCACAATCAAATTTTCCAAAAATGTACAACTTTATTTTGTTTTGTTTGTTCTTCATATTATGACTCCTAAAATGTTTCCTCATAATATTATGACAGGATTCATGTAACATTACGACTAATATTACAATTTTTGTCTGAATATTTTGACTTTATGCTTGTAAAATCACTGCGGATTTTTTAAATTTGTGCTGTTTTTTTTGTTAAATTCTATTTTTAGAATGCGATGCGGGCCAATAGTAATTGAACTTGATGCGTATATTGCAGTTATATCAGTAAAGAGGTGTGAAAGCGTCTCCATAAACAGCACTGGGATGAGTGTGTAAGTACTTGGTATACAATAACCCCATCAAATGAATAGCACTAAGAAGCTGTTGAAACTAATCAGCCGTCATTTTTAAAGCTGTTAAGTGTTACCTTAGCCAACGCAGACAGGCCCCGAAGCTCATTTAATCACTTAAAGTATATGAATGTGTAAATGTTCCTGGGTTTATAGTCCGAGTTGCACAGAGACGTTTTATGGCGTTACATTCATTTTTATTGCAGTGTTCCGCTCCTTCAGCACACCAGGGCCGCCGCTCACGCGCGCCATCCTGAACGTGTGACCTGGAATCACTCAGACGGCATTAAGAACTTTAAGTTGTCACATCCCCTCCATTAAGCCGCACACGTCATCCCCTAATCTGATGCTGAACTTGACAGATGAGGATGAAACGAAGTGCGTCAAGTGTAGTAACGGCGATGTCATTCTCATACACAGGACTTATTGCAGTCATAGGTCACATGACTTGCTCTGCAACTCTTCATTAGCTAGCGCTGTGATTTATTTCATGTGCCACTGATGATGGCAGCAAAACAATGTCAATTTAAGTACGAGCCTCGTAGACGCTGGGTCTACAGTTGTTTATTATACCAGCTGCATGAACCACCACACGTGTTGGAGTGGCCTTTTATTGTGGTCAGCCAAAGGCACACCTGTGCAACGGCCATGCTGTCTAACCAACAACTTGATATGCCACACCTGTGAGCTGGATGGATTATCTCGACAATGGAGCGACTGGGGTTTCAGTATCTTGCCTAGGGATACTTCCACAAGGTCACGGGTTGGGAGGTTGGGATAGCCGGTTAGGCCTTTTGTACACACACAAAGGTATTACATCTTTGGTATAGACCAGTGGTTTGTCTGCGGGACCCGCCATCACCCCTTCAGGGCAAGCGGTGACCCATATTGCAGACATTTTTCAACTCAAATATCTTATATTTCATGAAAAGACTGCTGTTTGAACTTTACATGAGATACAAAGTCATTTGTCAGCGACAGCAGTCAGCATCGACAAAATGCATTGAAGCAAATGCACGAAAATCCCATATACGCGCTAGCCATTAGCTAGCCTTTTACAGGGCGATTTAAAACACCTCCAAATCTGACTTATAAATATAAACAACACTTTATAAAACACATTCTAAGCCTCAACAAGACACGGGGTTGACACATTCAACATCAGTGAACTACTAATGAACCTTTTCAGTCTTCTTCTATGACGTGCGGTTCAAAGGCACCACAGAGCGTTGTCGCCACCTGTAGGAGTATTAACAGACAACAACCCCAATAAAAGCACAATATTGAGACCCGCAACCCACTGAAAACGTCTCCGGTCTTGACCGACTAGTTGAGAATCACTGGTATACAGTCGTCCGGTTAATTGGTTCCATACCCGACTGCGATAAGTGAATTACCAATGTCATATTTTCGTAGTTAGAGCGTATAGAAAATATGTTTATGACTTTCTAAATACATTTTTTAACCATTATTAGAGCCCTCCAGACATGAAAAAACACCCCTGTAGTCACCTTTTCACTCCTATTATTCTTTATTTGCACCACATTGCACAACACTTATGCACAGGCTATGGGATCACTGCAGGGACACACGAGACGACCAGGCATAGCATACTAGTGAGCCTCCAATTTATGTATTGTAAACTTAAGAAAGGGTTTCAAACAGAGTGGGGAAGAAGGACAAAGTAGGAAGCCAAAAATGCACCACTTCCACACGGAATGGGAGGAGACCATATTTTTCACTATGTCGTGTCAGACAGGCCATGGCTGATTTCATCCACTGTTAACGTAATGTAATCTCCTTGTCTTTCAATATTTGTTGACTAATAATCGGCCACGAAACAGCGATCATTTATCAATTAATTACATTTTGAAAAACCACAATAGCGTGAGGCAGAGATGTTCGAACCGCAAAGTGGCGAGGGGCGCCTGTAGACCAATCACTGATCTGTACCTCAACAACGTATCCTTAAACCACATCCATTTGGAAATAATGCTAATGGTAAAGAAGAGCATTTACCTGGAGAGCAAATCCATTTTCCACGCTACACTTGTAGCATGCTTACAGTCACATAGGGTAGCCGTAATGGCACACAATCAGGGTCCTGTGGACGCAGAGGTCGGGAGGTTTTGAAATGCTCAAGTGAAACCCAGCAGTGATCGAGGAGCACAGACTCAACTTTCCAGAAACAACTGCAGAGGCCATTCCAGGGGTCGGCAACCTTTACTACCAAAAGAGCCATTTTGCCCTCTCTTCACTACAGAAAGATCGTCTTCAGCCACACAACACAACACAGCTTACAAACCTTCTAAACGTGTAATCTTTCATGCACGGTGAATTGACAACCTCTTTCATTTTTTTTGCGAGCTCATTTTCCGCCACACATCAAGCATGCAGTACAGGTAAAGACCTTGTCGCTGGCAAAGGCCACAAAGGAATCTGTCTACGCAGAATTCAACTATTTTCTTCTGAGAGCTTTCATGTTTGGCATCCATGATTATCTTACCGTGGGGGAAAACAGACGGCTTCCCCCCTCCCTTTCCCTTGCTCATCCAATCCCCAGCCAGGATGCATTCACAGACTTACAAATAGTCTGATGTGTTTAACTAACTTCACAAATGTGTATTTGGTGTTACAAAAGCACTCGAGCTCTGCAAAGGCAGCCACAACAAGGAGGCTAAACAGCCGCGGGTTGCCGACCCCCACTCTATTCTAACCTGCCGCCTTTCTGTCCGTCATTACTTGCCAGGTCATGACTTGTTTAGCTGCTACCGCCGACATGACTTTGTCAATTGTTATGGTTAAAGTTTCGTTTTTCTGGAAGTATTTTACTCCTCAAGCAAGTTCATGTATCATAATATCAGTCTGTTGCGCATCTCCTGTAACCTCTGGAGGAGAAAACACAACTTGCTGTGAATGCGAGCAGGTTTGAAAAGGAACCCACCAAGTCATTCAAATTAAAAAAAAAGAAAAGAAGAAAAGATTGAGATTACTGCGATTTCAAAAGGTCAGTCTCTACATATCGCCCTTTCAAAAGCTTACCTGCATTCAGCTCAGTGCTTCGCTTTGAAACGCGCCCTGTCTCCCTCAAGAAACACAACTTTTATCTCACAAGGAGACATAAATACTGCATAGATGACTGGATACAGAGGACTAAATCCTTGGGTTCTTTCTTTCAGTGTTGTACAGTGAGGTGAGGCGCTGCCCGCAGCCAATGAAAGAATATCTGGAAAAAAAAAACTCAATTATCAACGGACTCAGCAGCGCCGGCGGTGGTCCCGTCAGCGCGTTAAAGAGACGACATTAATCAGCTGATCTGTCGTAGGAGAGCAAACAATCGGGAGAGTAAGCTGGGAGAAGTGCAACAGTGACTTATTTAAACCAATGTGTACGCTAAGAAAAACAAAAGTCATAAGCTACGGAAAGGAAACAAATGCTACACGGCTGCATCGGTGCCTGCAGGTGTCTCATGTTCTCATCCATCAGCTCTCGCTCCTGTGCCCCCTTTGCTCTTAACATAACCCACAGAACATGATCACATCTTTACAAACATGGAACGAGACTCTGGGTCACTGACTTTGTGTGTTGGCGCAAGACTTTCATCCGCTTCCGAAGTATGTGGACTTGTAATTAGTCTCGAGAGCTCTCTGTGTTTTGAATTCTTCTTGTCACATGATGCTGGCTGGCTGAGCAACCTCATTCCTTCTCCTGACTCGACTTCTTATGAGTCACTCAATGAAGTGAATCGGCTCCTCGCCTCACTTGTCACAGAGCACGTGCGCAGAAGTGTTTTTTGTTGAGCCCCCGTGAGTCAGGGAAACGTGAATCTTTGTTGAGCACTCATGAGTCAGGGAAACTCATGTCTTCGCCGAGCGACCGTGGGTCATTGGAACTCGAGTCTTCGTCGAGCACCCGTGAGTCACTGAAACTCGAGTATTTGCCGGGCACAAGGAAGTCAGTGGAACTCGAGTCTTTGTCAAACATCCGTGAGTCAGTGAAACTCCAGTTGAGCAACAAGTTCATTGAGTCGGGTACTCAATTCACTCGAGTCACCAATCACAAAGCACATGCGCAAAAATTCGCAAATGTGCAACAAGTTCGGGAGCTGAGCTACAGATCCTTGGCGAGCAACTGTGGGTCACTGAAACCCTAGTCTTCATCGAGTACGCATGAGTCAGTGAAACTTGAGTCTTCGTCGAGCACTCGTGATGCGCTTGGTCAGGAAGGGGAAAGGAAAGGAGAGTTGATTTGAGGCATTTCTGCAAATGCAGTGAGAGTAAACATTAAACAATTAATGACTTGTACAATTCCATTTCTTTTTCTGGTAGCGCTGCCTTGATGCTTATCCCGACTGGTTCTTCTAAGGTTCCTCTACCACCCACCAATCTATCCATCCATCCGCCCTGTCGACTCACCAAGGGCTGGAGTCTATCACAGCTGACTTACTGACGAAAGGGGGATTACAGTCTCGACTGGTCGCCAGTTAATCGCAGGGCATTGGAAGGGGACTGATCCCAAACCAGTGAGCCAAGTGAGCCAAGCGGTCCGCTGCACTGAACTGTGGGAGTAGGTTGGCTTATTCCACTCGGAAGCACAGCAACTAGTCCACGGTCAGTGTGGCAGTCTCCACTCGGTTGCACTCAGTTGCAAGCTTGTGGTGAGCAAAAGCCACAGGAAGTGTCGCTTGGATCATAATGATCAAAGTGGAATGTTTGCTTACTGAAATCAATGACTAACGGGGGGGTTGGAAATTGCTATGAAAGATTCTTATTGATTAACAGCAGGAGCTCAGTGACCGAGCAACCGGTCTACCGGATTTCCAACTATGCGGAGTATTCCCTGGGCGCCTTTTGTGAGGATTCTCTCAGTCCGCTCCTGCTTTTGGCTCACGGACATGCAGGATGAATATGTGGATAAATGCTGGAGTAAAAAGTTTGACACAAACGCACAATTAAAAGGCCCGGGTGCCCAACAAAAGCATAACATTACGTTCCAAAATTAGCAGTGTTTGCATAACGGATGGATGCCAGCCAGTGTGGCTGCACAAAAGTACGTCACACCCCAACACCTTAAGAATCACAAAGGACATCAACTTGACAGTTTTTAGCTCGATGGCTAACACACTCGACTCTCATTCTGCAGATCCTGGTTGAGCCCGGGCGGAATGCGGGGCGGGGCGAGGCTGGCAGCACCAAGCAGGTTATATTTGGAAACGCTTGTGTTTTCACTCATCCATTCAACAGGACAACAGCAAACACCAAAACATCTGTTTTTAAATAATTCCGTTCCCGAAGATCTCTTTTGTCATTTTACTGCGAAAGTCGTGATTGACATCCTGAACGTCTGTCATCTTATTCAATGGGGGGGAAAAGCGACCGAAGTTCACACTGATAGTAGGCTGTTTCACCTACAGATATATCGACATAAAATAACCCATTGTCACTGCTTTAAAGTCCTAAAGTTGTCATTTTTGAAAAATTATGTTGCGGAAAATGCATTTTTTTAACTATACAGTACATGCAATTATATTGTGAGTATACTGCGATTGGCTGGCAACAAGTCCAGGGTGTACCCGGTCTCTTGCCAACAGTCAGATGGGATAGGCTCCAGCATACCCCAGCGACCCTAATGAGGATAAATGTACAGGATATAACTTCTTAGCATATCTTAGCATATGTGTTTCTTTACAAAATATCAAAGTGGCAAAGTTACATCCTTTCATTTTTCTATGTGTCCCTCAGTGGACAAAGTTTGGACACCCCTGCTCTAACAGGGTGCCTGCAGTTCCCACTTCCTCGTGTTCCTTGCAATACGGTTTCCCAAAGAGACGGTGCATTTCAATGACCTGAAATGTCAATGTCATTGCCATTGCATTTGCAAACGGGCGACTTGTTAAAAGTGTCCTAATATAACATATGCAACGCTCATTATGCTGACAATTCCACCTTTTGCAAAGGAAATCAACTGTTCAAAGCAGATCCTTCACATGAATTCTTGTGTTTTTACAACTCGATGATGTGCAGTCTAATCGGCCGCACATACTTAAACGTATGTCATCAAATAATATCCATTACATGGACATTGCCAGCTCCTTCCCTGGCTCGTGTTGCTTCCGCTGGGCAGAAGATTGGTGAAGTTGGGGAAAAAGCGCTCTCATCAGCGTGGAAACTTTTTCTCAACAGGGTATCGTATCTCAGTAAATCCCAGACGTTAATGACCACTGTGCTACAGAGGGCTCCTCTGTTTTTCGCCAGATGCTAGATTTTTGGAATTCCCCAGATTCTAACAGCACTTTTCCAGCTTGAGTCCCGGGTTGAATGTAGCATCTCATTAGCCGCACTCACTGATAGAGTGTGACAGACATGAAACCTGACACCAGCTGCAGACTTCCACTGTACATTTCATCGGCTTTCCCATAATGATCGAAAAATGGCTTTCCGCATGTGTGATTATTTTTCTTCCGCAGCCCTTTCCTCAGATATACCCCGTGCTGTTATTCCTTTTGGCTCTCATGCGAGGGAAAGTTATTTGCCTTTTCAAGTGAATAATATGAAATAAAGTGAAGTTGCAGGCTGCTCTCTGAGCAAAATTGTTGATTTAAATGTCACCCCAGCAGATAAAAAAGCACAGATGCCTTCAGGAGCATTTTCTATCACATCTATTCTCCCGGTGTCTCATCAATTACCGTTGACATCGAACAGAATCATCACTAGTGATTTTTTTCGTGGGCAACTTTAACGCTCAAGAAGGGATTTTCATAACATTTACACGAGGACACTTTAACTTTTTCTTTTATGATAATGGAAGGACAATTTGTTCAACATTTTTAGAACTCAACTGTTATTTAATTCCCTGTGAGCCAGCTGGCCTGGGCTTATTTACAGATGATGCAGTTCCATGCAACAGGAGCACCAGAAGACTGAAAGGAAACGCACACTTTTGGGGAATTATGGGGAAACATGAACAAACATCTTTCTCTTTTCTGTGTGTTCTAAACATATAAAAACAGCTAAAAAGTGGCACATTTACATAATGTGACCTGCATATTAACCAAGCTACGGCAACATTGTTATTATTGTTGTTATTAACATTGTTACAGCCAAGAACTACGTTACTGGCGTAGTGACACCTCAGCACACCATGCCGGCAAGCTACTAGCCGGCAAGCGGCTTTTGGAAGTTAACCGAAAAACTTGCTAACCGGGGCGGGCATGAACTCAGGTAGCACTGTAGTTTGTTAGGTGCGATGTTTGGACGTACGATAACCGACGCATATCTTTGGTGAAAGCTGAATCCTACGAAAACGAGGTACTCACAAGAAACTAATCCAAACAAACTACTTTCAGGTACTGACCGTACCTGTTCAGGATTCATCGAACACAAACTGCCAAGAATCCACATTGTCACATCCCAAAACAGACCATATAACACAGCAGCCAGCTGGACCTTGAGCGCCGCTGCGGTGGACCGCAGAGAAGGTTTTACTTTATCTACTCTTCCCCTCTGCCTTCACCCCTTCAGCACAAACAGCTGCTTGCTAACAAAGCCCACTCTCCAGCAAGCAGACCCTGTGATAATGAGCATCTGCCCAGAACCACAGGCAAGCAGGGAGCATGTCAACAGCTCGGAGCTGACCTCCTGCAAAGGCCTTCTTCCCCCCTTTCATTGAGAGAGCTGTTGAGTTGGAGAGCAGACCCTGGCCTCTGGGAATTGTCGCTGTCCAATGCTAAACACTTGGCTGAAAACATGCCGGGCATTCATGAGCATACATAATGAAATACAGACACTCTATGTACAAGACGTAGGGACTATTACTAGATTACAAGCTAGATGGACCACATACCCCCTCCAAAACTATCGATGACGTATGATGGATGAACCTCACTCCCTGACAACTTAAGAGCAGCACTGAACAAGCAGTTGACAGCTCGGGCTTTCAGCTCATTTCCTAGCACTGCTCAGTTTACACTAATGACTAAAAAGTCACACTCTTCTTCTTACTGTTCCTACACTAAAAATAATCCATGTCAACTGGGGGGACCAAAGTGCAGCCCCGGGGCCATTTTCCTCCAGCAGCTTCTTTTTTATTGGAATGAATTCTTTATTAACTCATTCATCCATCCGTCTTCTATGCCGCTTATCCTAATTAGGGTCGGGGGTATGCTGGAGCCTATCCCAGCTGACTTCGGGCAAGAGGCGGGGTACAGCCTGGACTGGTCGCCAGCCAATCGCAGGGCACATATAGACAAACAACCATTTTTTTAGAGTCACCAATGAACCTAATATGCATGTTTTTGGCATGTGGGAGGAACCCCACGCACGCACGGGGAGAACACACAAACTCCACACAAAGATGCCCAACGGAGATCCCAACCCAGGTCTTCCACATCTCCTGACTGTGTGACCTTAGCTCATTCCATCCCAGCCATTTTTCTAAATTCAACCCCTTCAGTAGCGGACATTTTAGATGAACTTGACTGATGTTTCAAGGCACCCAGAATATTGCGTTCTATGGTTCTATAAACATGGAACCGACCCAAAGGAAAGATTAGACTCTCGTCTTTCATCAGAAAAATAAAGCTTGTTTGTACCGTTTTCCATTCTTTAGTAATGAGCAGTAGAACATACAGTAGGTAAGTTTAAGGACAATATTCCCAACAATAAAAGGGACAAAAACAGCTTTTGTTGAAAAGATACATTTCAACCAAACTTTCACCTTGACACCATTTTTTTTTGCTTTTGTGCAGCTCAAATGTGTAAACAGCTGCATTACAACATAACACAAAAGGCTTGTTTTACATCAAAATAGCAATTGATTTAACACCATGAACTAGTGACAATTTTCACATTTGAAACTAACTGTGTGTGCACGCGTGTGCGCGTGTGTGTGCATGCGTTAAAATTTCCCAGCAGTGCGTAATCTTCTGCACGCTACACTCATGTCTTTCACCTGTCACTTATTGCGGGCTGTTTTGGGAACCCGTCACCCGCGATAAACGAGGCAACACTAGAAAATAGAATATTGACAATGATAGAAAACACAGACAACTGGGCTTCAAAGGACAAATCATTTATGGAAAAACCCGAACACTGCGTGACATGTAAGTATATCTTTACAATGCATCTCCAGAGGAACATGGAAACCTTTTAAAAAGGCCAGCCTGTGTTTGCTTTGGTAGCGACACAAATGCAACATAAATCACACTGGCTAAGCACTGTAATCGACAACAAACATCCTCTGTGATGAATACATTGACTAATCTGTCCCAGCTTAGAGGCTGAAACAAGAGCAGTCGAGGGACAACGGCACAGAAAACCGAGGAAGTATTATTTTTTTTTTTAATGAAATATTCTGGTGACTGGAATTAAATGAGCAATTAAAGAATAATTCATGAAAGTGCTATGGAACTCCACTAATAGCATCGCATTTATGTTGGGTGGAAGGGAAATACAAAAAAGAAGACAAGTTTTGTCAATGAAACCACCAATAACAGAATCAAATGATACAAAAAAACAAGATTTGCTCCTCTTGGTGCAGCAAATCTCAGCTCATATTCGATTATTATTGCCCTCGTTTGGAGCCTGTCAGGTAAAACCAGGACGGGTAAAAAGCACACAAGGTAAATTGTACTGTACGTAAGAAGCACCATTCGCACCCACTGGAATCGATAAGGGAATCGTTTGCCAAACTGGCAAACGATTCCAAGGAAGTGAAAGACTCGGAACTGGGTTCTCAATTCCATTCCCATCCTCACTCCTCAGCGGATAAAACGCATCAAAAATCAGGTTCCATTCATTGATGATCTTCATTTTTATATTGTTTTATTCACTTGTTAGCTGAGTGAGTAAATATTTCTTACAAGTAGATTTTACAATAACTGTTTGCATTGATGTTTATTGATTGAATGATGAACTGAGTGCAGTAATATAAGTACAGTATGAATATAAGACTTTCATGATTAACTGGGTGAGCGATTACAAGTAGTTTATAGAAACAATGCTTTATTAAATAATTAGCTGAGTAGAAGAACAACTGTTCATCATTCATAGTGAGTGCTCACACATAGTGAAGGCCAGCCGGGACCAGCAGCCAGATATGGTAACACAAACAAGTCAGTAAGCCTTGAGACAGACTGGGAAGTATGTGATGTTTGTGCTAGAAAAGCGTCAACAACGCAGCGAGGGTTCCGACTATCGCCTGCTGGCATCACACAACCTCGTCAAAGAATCAGACAAAGTTATCTCTGGAGAGACTGGCGCCAATGGTCTGAGGAAAACAAATCATAAAAAGGCAGAGGGGACTATCTATCGGGACCTGTCGCTCTTCCTTCGGAGAGGAGGCGCAAGGCGTCCATGGGAAGAGAAACAGTCCGGAGCTTCGTAGCTGCAAAATTATTCTGTCTGACTTATTTTTCAATCTAAAACCAGTGTGTGAGTCTTCTTTCCCTCTCATGACTGGAGATTAACCAACACATAAGGGGGAAGTGAAATTGGCTTCATTCATTTGCTGAAGCCGTCCTTTTGACCTTTAGTAGGTTGCGGAGAATTTCATCTCCAACAATTTCCATGAGAAAAGGCGACCAAATTAGATGTTTGGCTCTTTTAGGCGCATACCAGCGTCTGTGTTACAAGAAAAAAGTTGGAATGTTATGAAACAAAAGTTGAAACATTACAATAATAAAGTGAAAGTTGCAATTGTGAAAAAAAACAATATTAACTTTCTTAAAAAAAGCAATCTGGTTCCATGACTGCACATTATTACCACTCCCTTCTTGTTTTTGCCTCAATATCAGAAATGTATTCTGGTAAAATGATGCCTTTTTCCCCCCTCTATGCCTTGAAAATGACAATTTTTTCTTTATTTTTGTGCCATTCCAACTTTTGTCTGGCAATTCTAAAACTTTATTCCTCCTACTCCTTCATAATTTATGCTGCAAGATAAAGAGTGATGGTGTATGAAATTTCCTTAACAGATGGTGGAACACTTCCAAACATGTATCAATCTCATTTTCCTCATACTGCTGGGTTTCCAGTGCTGCATTGCACGGAGACTAATGGCTGTCTTTTCCACAAAATGACTAATTATCTTACTCGGCGAGACACGGCACAGCCATCAATGTTATTTTATTTGGGACGAATTCAAATTTACGACTGTTTTTCTGCTGTTTAATTCGTATTTGTGGCAAATATAAACATTATTTCGTACAGTCTGTTCTTTTAAACCGCTGTTGGTAACTAGTGATAAAACAAAAAGGCTCTTGGAGTCGGCTCTTTGAAGTGAACGACGGGACCCGGTTCTTTGAAGTGAACAAGCCTTTTTGTTGTTGTTAGTTTTTTGTGTTTCTGAATGCCAATCTTCACGAGCAAAAGCTGCTTCCTGGATGCTGCTTTTTCTTTTAGTTTTGCATATTTTTAAGTTGTATAGTTGGAAATATAGAAATAATACACACAGTTCGATTGGACCTTTTTGTCGAATTGAGATTTTGGCTTTTTATAATTGTTTTTTGTTTTTTGAAACCATATCATATTAGATTTTTACATGAGAAATTCATGCTGCACATATTTGGTCAAGAATAAAGTTACGCAATAAAAATAAAAAAAAACGGCAGAGCCGTTTGGCAGCCAAAGTGTCTTTTTAGAGTGCTGAGCCAAACAGTCGGTTCCCTTAAAAGAGCCGAAATTCCCATCAGTATTGGTAACATGCTTGTAATCTGGAGTGATTTGCATACGGTCCCTTTAATAAAGCTAAGCTTCACATTTTATTCATCCATTTCAGGGGTGTCCAAACTGCAACCTCTACAGCCCATGCTTGTTTTTTTTATTGGCCCTCGGCGCATTCAAAAATGGGAAAAAAGAGCAGTAATTTTATGAGAATAAAGACAGAATATTAGGATAGTATATTCGTACATAAGTGATCCTGAAAAAATAACTAAGTTGAAATATTAAAGACTAAAAATGTAAGTTTTTTGGCACTCGTAATATGATGAGAAACAAAAAAACAAAGTTGCAATTTTAGCAAAATTATGTTGGGTAAAATGTTTATATTTTTAAAATAGTATACAGTAGCCACAAAGAGGTATGAGAAGAAAGTTGAAATATTTGTCAAAATAAACAAGGAAAAAGAAGCAAAAAAGTGTAACGTAAGAATAACGTAAGAATTTTGCAGATTCCCTCTATCACGGCTTTTAAAAGATATAATAATTAATAAATCATGCTGGTTCGCAGTTGAATATGGCCTATTATTAGTACAAAAAATACGCACATTTAAGCAAATTGTATGTAGTTTTAGACTAAATTAAGCATTTTCAAGCATATAAATGGCTAAAGGAAATAAAATACAAAAATAAGCCATTAAAAAGACGCATTCAAATTGTCAATGTAGTATTCTACATTGGTCACTAGGTGCCAGTAATTGTTTGCTGAGACAAGCACCAGATTTGATCAGCGGAACAACAGGTTTTTATGGCAAGTTTAAATGATGCTGATCTTACAATGGGCACAATAATAATAACATAATAATCATATTAACAATTAGGGATATCCGATAATATCGGTCCAATATGAGCATAAAAATGTAATATCGGTCAATATCTGTATCGGTTTTTCTCTATAATGAAAACCGATATAACCCTTTAAGCACCACAAGCCACACTGCTGTCGCCATAACAGTCTACACGCAGCACATACTTAAGCCAATGCTTTGCTTAGTCGTGTTCGGTGTAGCAGGACTTGGTGGGTTGTCAAAACACCGCTAATGGTGAGCCGGGTAGCTCATAGACATGTATACGTAGACACCGCATCAAGCGCTGAGCCGTATGTCAACGTCGCCGCCATTATGGATGTGGCGAGAGGCGGAGCCACTGGAGACATGTGATGTTACACATATCGGTATCGGTTGATAGCGTAATCGGAAATTGACAGTTGGACAATATCAGCATATCGGCAAAGGAGCCAATATTGGACATCTCCAATAATAAACATAATCATAATAATAACACAAGCTACTGTTGTGGTCATAACTCATGACAAGCTAAAACCTGTGAAAACTTGTGCTCCAACATCAGTTCCTGTCCGACACCCATTTTGCTCCTCTACTAGCACCGGGACACATTTACTGCGACACCACACTAGCATGATTTGTTATTTGTCTTAAAAGGCTGATCTTCTCAGATTTCTATCCTATAGTGGATAAAGGGAGTGTAAAGGTGACTGTAGGGGTGTTACTCCATGTCTAGAGGGCTCTAACAATGTTAAAAAATGTATTTAGAAGATTGTTAAGCGGTGAAAATATTCCATTTATAATTAAGGAACCCTACTTGATGGAAATTCAATTACCACGGCAGGGTCTGGAAAACATTAACCATGAAAAACGAGGGATTACTGCAGTATACTTTACCACCAAATACACAAAACTGAGATCCAGGTTGTTTTTTCTTGAAATATAAAAACACACCTAGATGGGTTGGGTTAGAAAATGTAAAAGCAGCCCCCGCATCGTATGATTTTTCAGTATGCAGCCGTTGGTGGAAAAAGTTTGGACGTCTACTTCATGACTACTTCGATTACATGCAGAATGCTGGTGCCAGCAAGTCGTACAGTGGTTTGTACAGATAAATAAATGTGATCAGCTTCTCAATAGCATTTCGATTCGGGGGTGGCGTAAATAAAAGTCTGACAACCAATGCCGCAAACCGCCCTGTCTTCCCGTTTGCAACGATGGTTTAGGCCCTGCTGCCCACTTCCTCTTTGGAGCAGCGTTAAGCCCTCTGTGGTGCAGACGGCATTACGGGAAAAAGATTACACCATCCTGATGGGTGTCATTCACATGCTTTAAAAAGCACTTGAATTAATGACAAATCCTTCTGGGCTGATCCTCCAGCAGATGTGACAAGTTCAATTATTTCCCCTCCCGAGCAGGAAACTTTGCAAGGATATTTAAGCATGTGGTGCCTTCCGTGTCCGTCTCATTCCAGCAAAGATGTTGGCGGATGGACCGTCACAATAAGCTCCGGATTCGCTTGTATCAGTCAAGAGGTGCAGTTTGACTTGTGGTTCTCCAGTTGGCAGCTATCTTTGACAGCCTAATTTAATTAACCCAAGTGGAGACCCGTCCAGGCCTGTCAAGAGCCTCGCAGATCACACTTGGTTAACCCGACCATACAATATTCTTTTTTCTGACAGCAGCTGCGCTTCATCTTGGCATACTGGGACTCTATATTGCCTCTTTCCACTCCTCCAATCAGTCGATATGTCTAAATATACCTCATAATTAATCTGTGCCACGCTGCAGTAGCCTGGAGCGGCATCAGAGCCAGTATCTATGACAAATCTAGGGCATCGTGAATATTAACAGCAGTGAATACTGGTCAATCTCAACGTAGCTTGTCAGATAAATCCCCCCCCCCCCCGTGTGCACAACGTAATCTTTGGACGAGCCCGTTAATGTGGCTCTGCAGCATGGATGGCCTTCAACATCATGTTCAACGTGCCGTCTGGGAGTCATACACGTCGACTGTACAAAGCGTGACTATTAAAGTGACATGCCATGGAAACATTGCACCAATTCAGCGCAGCCTTCAAGCAAATATTCATCATTGTAGCCTGAAATAACAGCTTCACAATCACTGGCATTCCACACTGGCTTGTAATAAACAATGTTTTAAGTTTGCCCCGGAAGAGGAACGTATTTCTTTATTACAGTAATCCCTTGTTTATCGCGGCTAATGTGATTCCAAACTCGACCATTATAAGTGAATTTCTACGGATTCCTTATTTATAAATGAAATATTTTGCTAGTTAGAACATAGAAAACCTGTTTACTACCTTTTAAATACGGTTCTTAACATGATTAGAGCCCTCTAGATATGAAATAACACCCCTATAGTCACATTTACACTCCTATTCCCCAATATAACAGACATGAGAGAAAAGCTGAGAGTTTCTTGTTATTTTTTTCTTGTTTTACTTCTGGTTTCTCTTCAGTACTTGTGTGCCTCATCAATATAACCTTACTGACACCTTGTGACCAGCGTAGAATACTACATATCATCACGTCGTCTTTGAATGTGTTTTCGGAATGCCTTGTATTGGTATTCTACTTCATTTAGCCATTGTTTCGCTTGTTTCATTTAGGCAAAAAAAAACAACTAAAGTTTGCTTAAATATGAATATTTGTTGGACTACCGTTGAAAGTCCATCCGGCCTCAAATTTGTCATTTCTGGATTGAAACAAGGAAGCAGTGCGACTTGGAGAAGCACCTTCCCTAGCCTGCTAGCTTCTAGCACTAAGCCTGACGACCAGGTTAAAGGCTACAGCGTGACTCATTCCATCTGTTCTTGGATCATCTTCCATTGTCATCGGTTAGCGGTGGGTACCCATACATTCATCCATCTTCTTTCGCTTATCCGAGGTCGGGCAGCAGGGGGCGAAAGGACCACATTTCCCTATCCCTGGCTGCTTCATCCAGGTCCTCCTGGTGGATGCTGAGGTGTTCATAGACATAGTCTACTGTATAATGTGTTTTGGCTCTTCCCCTGGGCCTCCTACCGGTTGAACGTGCCGGGAACACTCCCCAGGCAGGCGTGCAGGAGGCATCCTGACCAGATGCCTGAGCCACCTCATCAGGCTCCTCTCAGTGCGGAGGAGAAACGCTTCTACTCCAAGTTTCTCCTGGATGACAGTGCTTCTCACCCTGTCTCCTAGGGAGAGCCCAGCCTCCCTGGATTATGTTGTGAGTGAACAATGGCAACTGAAGAGAGAAAGGGTAGGTTCTGGAGCTTAAGCTAATCTAATAAAAGTCACTTTTATGACAAATGCTGATCCGGAATCGGAGGAGAACTTCAACAACAAGCTAGCAGAAGGGTTAGGAGGGGGAGGAGCGAGCCGTCAACAGATCTTTTGTATGTGCTGCGCACTTTGTCGCTCTTACAGTTGCAGTCATAAGCAAATGTGGCTGACAAGGAAATTAAAACTCCATGATGGAGGAGACTTTCAAACAAGAAAACATATTCAGTGTTTGAATTATAGTTTTCCTTTTCTCAGACCTGCTTGACAGGTCCGGCCCAGGCCCGTTTTAATTTCCTGTCAATCATCTCTATTTTTTAATAAAATCTAAATTGCTTTTTTTTCCTGTTTGTAGCCTCAAACCCGAAGAACAGTTTATCTCTAAAGTGCTGCTGCTGAAGTCAAAGTCAAACAGACTTTTTTCCGCCTTTGTTAGCTGGGGATGGTACCCACATTTCACTCACGCTTTGAAAGTCAAAGCTGCATGTTGAACAACTTATTTTATTTTAGCGTGTGCTGTGTCTGGCAGACATGAGGCTAATGCTAATGAATACATTTCACTGCATTTCATGGGCATCTTTATCACGCTGATAATC
This sequence comes from Dunckerocampus dactyliophorus, assembly GCF_027744805.1. Classification (NCBI taxonomy): domain Eukaryota; kingdom Metazoa; phylum Chordata; class Actinopteri; order Syngnathiformes; family Syngnathidae; genus Dunckerocampus; species Dunckerocampus dactyliophorus. The sequence goes on along the minus strand of NC_072828.1, from coordinate 30,733,311 downwards.
TTCATCGATCTGCTCTCGCCTATCTTGCCACACTGCACAGGATTGGCTTGTTAGATAATGGCAATCATTATCATCTTTGAATACACGCTGTTTTAGCCGCTCAATAAAAAAGACTGCAATGGGGTGTGAAGTGGGGCCATGCAAAAAGTATCATCCCAAAAAAGCCGAGCCGCGGGAGGTAAAATCTTCTCTATGGGACTCAAGCAAGCTGGAATAATGCTGCCATCCTAAATGAATAATTTAAGCCTCAAAGTGTTCTTCAAAGCTGCTCACCAGGTGGCGAGACTCCCAACAGCTGCCTCGTAGCTCAGCACAGTCAAACTTTGGACTGTGATTTTCTTCAAATGCTGGGGAAACTGTGGCGGAATGATAATATTGTGGCGGACTACAATGAGACGTTGCTTGTCGTCGTCTTCTTTTGGCTTTTGTGGAGACACCAGCGGTGTTCCACATGAAAAAGCAAGCTTACACTGACAAGGAAGCTGCACACCTGGACGATATTTAAAGGCGTGTTGCTTTACAGCATCAACGCCGCGGACTTGCCAATGATGCAGAAGATTTTCATGTCACTGCTGCAGATGTTGGCAACATCCGGACATCGTTTCCAGTGGCACTCGTAAACAAAACGCTGATGGTCTAGTCTGGCGTTCCTCAAAGTGTGCGTACACGATATGTGCCAACGCTCCCTTTCTCACTGGAAAACTAGCGTATTTTACCATTCTTTCCTGGCGCCCTCTCATTTTAACACTTTCCCGTATAATAACTTTGAAAAAAGGCATTCGGACAACATCATATGAATACATCCTGGAGCCGCTATCAGTCAGGCTGCTGGAAAATCTGGTGAAGTTCCCTTATTTTCGGGAAAGTGTCCCTTATTTTGATAAGGGCTCCAGCATACCGCTGCCACCCTAGTGATGACAAGCACCATGAAAAATGAATGAATGAATGCCCTTTATGTTGAAATGCACATGTTGACACGGCATACAAACACAAGAAAAGTAAAGGAAAATGCGATGAACACTTTGAAAAGTATTGACTGGTAGATCTGCTGATGGTTCTGTATTTGGGTTCTACCCGTGTACCCCATTTTCCTTGAAATCTTAGGTTCCTTGAAATCTTAAGATTTTAGAGAAAATCTTCGACAAAAGTCGAATCTGGGGCGCACGAAAACCGAGGTTTGGATTTGGATTTGGTCAGCGGGCGCTGCAAATGTTGGAAGGGATTGCAAATGCAGAGAACAAATAAAGTACACATGAATATAAAACTTCACATGATGAGTCCAGTATTAGCAGTCAAGCAGACGCAGTAATGGGTAATTGTTTGCCTGGCCACTTGTTGCTAGGCAGAATTTGGGGCCCCAAAGACTAGTGAAAAAATGGCATCAGTCCACTTTATGCATGCAAAAAAAAAACGTCCTTAGTTTTGACAGATCGTAGCGCCTCTCAAACAAGTGAAGGCAGAACACAGGAAGCAGCTAAATATAAACCTCATTATACTTCCTGCCACGGTAGCTTCATTGACACTTGAGGCATAAACAAAAAAAAAAAAAAAAAGAGGTTCAGAGCCGGAGGTTGCATTGGAACAAATATGTTTCCAATGAAAACATAAGTGACTGTGACAGTATCAGCCGCTCCCTAAGTCAAAGCACTTGTATTATTTACCACCCAGTAATTCAGTACATCTTTTGGTTCCTCTGAGAGAAAATAAGGCATGACTTTTAATGGCAATGAATGTTTACAAAGAGAATAACAAGGCACAGAGGATACTGCATAAGGTATAAGTGATATTTAATTACTGTAACACCCTGATGCACGGGTAAATAATATGATTAACCAATAACAGTAGTGAGTATTTACATTTGGCATTTTGAAAGACATGTACTGTACAAATAATTGTACTCTATGACCATCAATTTACAGTAGATGCCCGCCGAGCAAACACACACGAGTAATTGAGACATTCCCGTGCGCCAGCTCGCACTTCCCCTCCAAACCCTCCTGCTGGGCTGGAGGTTGACGTATTTTAGGCTGGTGGGACGCTGTAGCATAGAGCCGCAACTACGTTGTCCATTTATGGGGACTTGGCAGAAGATATTTATACGTTTACTGCCACAAAGGCGTGAGGGAAAAACTGATGAAATGAGGTTTGAAGGTGGTATGTATGAACACATTCATAAATGCAATAATGCATTTTAATGCCCGCATGAAAGAGAGATACCGTGGGAGGCGAATGATGGGCTGCCCGGGAAGTCTACACTACATCCTCCCACTTAACTGAGGGGTGAGAGTGCGCCAAAGCCTCCAGGCTGACAACGCTCCTCTAATAAACACATCCACAGGCAATTCAGGCTAAATTGTATTAACCCACCCCCCCAAAGTATTTAATAGAAAGAGACATTCCCAAACACATTCTAATAGCAAGCTGAGTATCACTGGTACTGTTACATTACTGTTTGATACTGATTTGTAACCCATAAAGTGTACTGGATAACTTCCTGTTGGGCTTCCCAGCATGCCTTGCGGGTTATAAATGCTAGTATTGTTTTGTATCAGGGGTGTCCCAACTACGGCCCACGGCATATTCTAGAAAGTAAGCAAACAAAAATAAAAAACAACAGCAGCAACATTGGAAAAAAACAAGAGCAAAAGGTGTAATAAATAACAGGTGTTAATAATACCGGAATTTCCGGACTATTGAGCGCAGCTGCATAGAAGCCACACCCACAACATTTAAATAGAAAAAAAGATGTGTACATAGTGTGTATGTACTGTACAGGCCGCACCTATGAGCTGCAGGTGTCCACGTCGTAACATGGGATATTTAGTACACAGACACATGTGACACAGTTGTCAGTTTTTTTTAAAAACGTTTAATTAAATAAATGCTTTTTTTCTGAACAGTGAGTGTAAACATGGCCAGTTAAACAGTAGCCTACCAGAAAAGTATTTCATCACTGTCTTCATCTTCCTCCTGCGTCTTCTTCAGTGTTGGAATTGAATAGCCTCATAGTTCCTTCGTCTCTCCCTCTGTTTTGTTGTCCTTCTGTGTCACTTTCGCCTCGAGGCAAAGTAGCCCTTAAGCTTGTGCTGTCCTCTTCATCACGCAGTAGTCCAGCCTTTCTAAAGCCATCGTGATTTGTTTTACATTGCTTCACGCTGTCAAGGTCCACCAGCAGACTTGACCAAAGGTTCCCAGATGGATGGCCTTTAAGCTGAAAGCTGCATCACATGCAAAATAACTATTCTGAAGCATACGAGATAGAACGCGACCACAAACTAAGTTACCATACTCGCCTCTGTTGGCCTGGCTGCTCAAGTTCATGCCTTTCTTGTAAAATACAAAGATGTTCCAAACTTTAGTTGTTTTTTTTTGCTGATATGTTGAAAATCTTTTGCGGTGACGCTAGCTAGCGCGCCTGCTACTATTTACATCCATTCTCGTCTTCATTCATGGCAAGCGATGGACCAGGCGTTACAGTCCTTTCGCCGGTAGCCCAGACTCTCACGTTGTTTATAAGACACTCTGTCAAACGGTGACTTCTCTCACGATACCCAGTGCATGTCTCCACAATCGATTCATCTAAAGATTCATGGGTGTCCCCCACTATTTTTCCATCAGTCGTATGTAAGTGCTGTGCAACTTTGATCATGCTATGCGATATCAGCAACGTCCATGGTTTTCTTGATAAGAACCAAAATCACTTAAGTTCTTACATGAATAGCTATAGCATTGTACTGCCCAAAAATGTAACTCTTTTGAGCTACTTTTGTTGTCATTGTTACATTTGTCCAAACAAAGGTACCTCTAGTTGTATCTGGCATTCAAATGATCAAAAACCTGAAGAAACAAGGCTCGTGTAATCATTTTGTCCATGACTGGATGTCGAACAGTTTCATACTGGCTTGATTAGAATGTCAAAAATGGGCATCTTTTTTGGGCATCTCAATTTTCACCATTAGTGGGCCGTCCCGGGACTGAACTACTACACTGAAACCGAAACTGAAACTGAAAAACCTACTTTTTCCTTACGCAAAGAGTTTGACATGACACTTTTCAAATCAAAGATCACATCAAACCACAGGGAGGTCTTGAAGCACGGCTCAGACGTAAGGAACAAACCTGACGGTGTCAAGAACACGGCTGCCCCGTCTCATTTCATGTTCGGATCACATTATCTCTTACGCAAATGAAATGCAAGCCAACAGAATGCAGAAGCAACCAAACGGCGTCTATTCACAGACCCTGCGACAACATGTTATGCAGAAACCGTCACTAATTAGGTGAAACATATTTGTCCGTGTAGCCTTGGCAGGAAGCGGACTATGAATGACGCCGCCCACTGATCATTAATGCAGCCTGATCACGCCACCGCATTCTTTTTCTCTTTGAACAACTTAAAAAAAAAGACTTCAGACATATTTGTGAAAAGCCCACATTTTAAAATGAGGAGCAGCATTAGCAATGTATGCTAATGTTGACATTTTGCTGTTTGCATTAAATGGTGTTATTCTGTTAAGCGAGGGCTCTCTCAAGCCATTTCTGGGTCGAAGGAGGACCTCAATTAGCTATAGATTAAGAAAAAACCAAGAGTCACTCCGGGTCGTCCACCGTTAAACGCAATTTGTGCTATAATTGACATTCGGATCATTTCCATAACGGGTAATCATTAACTTTCTTATCAATTAAAATAGTTTCGCATACGGGCTGAAGGTCAGCTTGATCTCGCAAAGCCGGGTTAGACAAAAGATACTTAAGTATAACAAGTAGGGCTGCAACTAACTAATATTTTCTTCGTCGATTAATCTGAAGCTTGTCGTTTTGCTTAACTGAGTAATCGGAATAGGTACTAGACCAGGGGTGTCCAAAGTGCGGCCCGTGACCGCTTTTTTTATTGATAAATAAAATATAAATTGACAAAAAAACAATAAAAAAAACAACAACAAAAAACACAACAGTGAACATAGAAAAGTCCAAATATTAAGTGAAAGAAGTTGTAATCCAACTAGAACAATGTAATCTTATGAAACAAAGAAAATACATGTTAAAGTCGTGATACGTGAGATACAAACAAAACAAATACATTTGTCATTTTTGGAATATCAGGTTTCGGAAAAAGTTACGGGAATAAAGTCAAAATATTATGGGAATAAAGTCATAATTACAACAACAAAATTCACAAGAAGAAAGTTGAAATAGTTGGAAAATGTTTAAACTCTGATTTTACAAGAATAAAGTTCCTATTCCCAGACAAAAGTAATATTCTTACATGAAAAAAGATCGCAATTTTACGAGAATGAGCTCATAACGTTGTGAGGAAAAATAATGTCATTTTAGGAGCATAGAGTTGAAATATTTCAAAAAGTATATTTTTTTAAAAATCATATTATCAGAAACAAAACAAAATAAAGTCCTACTTTTTGGAAAGTTGTAAAATTACGGAAATGAAGTCATAATATTACAAAAATAAAATAATTTAAAGAAAATGATTTAGGTGGAGGTTTTGTAGATTAATTGGATAATCAATGAATCATCGATTAATTGTTGCCTTTTTCATAATAATAATAATAATAATAATAATAATAATAATAATAATAATAATAATACATCATTATGCACATGTCTGGTGCTTCTTATGTACGCTGGAAGCTTGATTATGGATCAGGGATATCTTTTACACGAGCAGTCTGGATCGTTACGCTGTGTGTGTGTGTGTGTGTGTGTGTGTGTGTGTGTGGGTGTGTGTGTGTGTGTGTGTGCGTGTGTGTGGGTGTGTGTTTGCTCCAAGCACAAATGATTCACGCTGCTCCAGTAAATTAAAAATGTTTTGTATTTCAGCATATTTGTGTATTTTTATACGGGATAAATACTTTAAAAAAATGTATTTTAAACAGAACAATAATAATACAAATAAATCTCCGCCAAATATAATTTATTATAAATGTAAGTTGTTCATCCTTCCTGAGTTAGTGTGATTGTGTCTTACATTGATGAATGAATCAGTTCATTATGTTTGAAGCATTATGAAAATATTGATTGAGTTAAAAGCAAACCTCAAGTTTTTTTGTTGTTTTTCTGACTCTTTTGTACTATTTTGTCTGTAATAATCTGGATGCAGACTCTTTTTTTGTATTATTATTGTTGTGTTTGAAAAAAAGGAACTAGCAACCCTAAAAAGCAAACAAAACAATAAAAGAGCATTTCATTAGAACATATTTACATCATGTTTAACACATACTGTAATGACCTCATTCCGTTCCATCCAACACAAAGCAAGAATGTGCAATGAAATGAATGGAAAAGCGATATATTGAAATTTCGCTGGACTTGACCCACAGAAAAGCATGACTGGTATAATATATTCAAAGCGCGTTAGATGGATGAGCAGCAATGAAAAATGTACAGCAGGCAGGATATTCCATCTGCAGTCCATCTTATCATGTGTGTTTATTATTCATATACATCCGCACTCAACCATTCCTGCTCTCGCTCCTGCTGCTCCAAGTCTCCCTTCTGGATTTGTGTGAGGGAAATGAAACACATCTGCAGGTCATAACAACGCAACAACGCTCGCATCGTCTTAATCACTCTTTTTCTTAATTGCTTTGGCTTGGTAATCCTTTATCTGCTCCCTTTTGTTGTTATCTCAAGTGTGAGATGGCAAAACTTTCACGCTCAATCTTCATGGAGGCGTACCATTTTTCCAGGTGTTTTTTTTTTTTTTGTTCGCCCATCTCACCCCCAGCACCCGCACCCTCAATTGCTCTTTTCCTCCCCGCGCTCTCATAGACATCATCTGACAGGAAATCTTTGCGAGGCAGCGCTGTGCTAACTGTCCAGAGAGTCTCTTCTTACGGGAGGAGAAGCTCAACGCCGGTCTCCTATTAGTCCAAACACAAAAAGCCCCCACCCCGAGGACCCCTTCCTCTTTCCCCACCTCCTTCTTTTGCTCCTCTCCCAATCTCCCTCCTTCTGACTCCTCATTCTCGGCCTTTGCGAAGGGGCTGACAGCTCTCGGCGTCGCAGCCTGTCAAAGAAGGGCCTGTTATTCAGCACCTCCCCTTTGGGATCAGGAGGCACACACGAGCACGCACGCACATACAGTTTTTCAAATTTTCTTAGTGTTTGTGCTTGGTTCATATGGAGTTGGTCCATCTAGGGCCTGACCGCCCGATTAATCAAAACCAAAAGAAGGGTAGAAGGGTAACTTCACTGCTGTACACAAAGAAACCCCACACAACCTACCTTGCGCATGTGCACTTCATGTACTCTGTCTCTGGTTAAGTATTTTTTCTTCCACACAAAAACTTTATGACGGCAGTGAAAGGATGTTCTGCTTGAAGTCAGCATTCCTCAAAAAGTGCTGACGTGTCCCATACGCTAATCAGGATCAAATGTATTATCCATACCGACGCTAATTTACTGAGCCGTCACCTTCCCTCCGTGGCAGAGCTGACACGTTTTCTTTTTCCTTTATGAGGTCCTCTCGTCAATCCCTACGATTGGCCGGAATCTTAACCAATCATTAGCTTCAATTTGACAAGGAACGGGGAAAGCTGACAGGTGTCCAATCAGGAGTTGGAAATGATTCCTTTGAGATGTTGAGTGCTGGCTTGCAAATGCATAGGCAGGTGCGTCCACAGCTGTATCCCAAGTGCATGGCCATGGAACGTGCATACCAAGGAGGCCAGCCCACTTGTTTTTCCTGCTTTGTACTGACAAAACCCTCCCGCATGTTGTCGACAATCACTATAGCTGTCAAACTGGCAGTAAAGATAGCGCTTTTGGTGCGTTACATGACAAGAAATACTGACACACGAGGGTTTCTCATACAGTCGTTGGATTGTGGCAGCCTGCCATGTGACAAAAAAGCTCACCTGTTGATACTAATACCTAATAATAACACATAGATTTGCTTTTAAATAGAACTCTAATTTTAAAGCCATGCGCCAAGGCCAGTTATGCAAATGATATTTTGATTATTGTTAGACGATGTTGCTTTGCAACAGTTGAAGAATATGCCAAAAAAATAAGATGACATCTAACACATTTATACAGTTATTTTCTTGGTCGATTTTTGTTTCAATTCATCTAGTCCTAACCCTACCCCTAACCCTAACCCTAACCCTAGGCCAAAATTAAAAGGGAACATGTGGAAATACAAAGGGAATCAATAATAATAAAAAAATACAAATGTAGTCAAATTCTTTTTCCATTTTGTCTTTGCTTTTTCCAATTTGGCGTCACTTTTCCTGTTTTGTCTTTCTCTTTTGCATTTGCATTTGCAACCAGGGGTCGTGTTTTTTTAAACACAGACAGGGAGGAAACGTGCATTTGACTACGTCTCGTTTTAATTTGCCACAACTCAAAAAGGCCTCCGTAGCTCAGTGTTGAAATGATTTCAAAGTAGGCCTACACTCTGCACTTCTGTTCGTTGAATTCTGTTGTGGGAACAGGTAACATTTTTAAAAAGATAAAACATTTTAAGCGTTTATAAACTGTGCAATGTTTTACGGCTACAGACTATTTTTTTTTTTTTACTGGAAGAGGAGGCAAAATGGTTCTTCTGGTGGTAAAGGTTGCGACCCCTGACCCCAGTTACAGTATGTGCTGATGTGTGTGAATATCTTGTTTTGCCTAAAACACACAAATAGTAGGTCTGGTTTCATGGATGACAAAGGAAATTTAAAAAATATTCACATTTGAGAGGCTGAACCCAGAGGATATTCACATTTCTCAATCAAAAATGATTAATCCAATTCTAAAATAGTTGTCGATTAATTGGGTAATTGGTTAATCATTGATTAATTGTTGCAGCGCTAATATAAGCCTAAACGTATGTCTGCATTAAGATGTTGCCAAGTTACTTTTTAGTGTAAGTTTGGCAACTCTTTACAAAATATTATGATTATCTCTTTTTCTCCTCGACAAAATACGGGTTAACTCACGTAAACTTACAATTTCATTCTAGTGATTCTGAATTTAGCATTAAGATTACAATGTTTTTGTTTCAGACATGTCAGAATATTACAATGCACAAATAAACAAGTATGTAAACTCGATTTTTACATTTTTATACTATATTACAGTATATGTTTACATTAGAGCTGCAACAATGACTCAATAAATCACTAATTAATCCAGTTAATCGACAACTATTTTGGCATTGGATTCATTGTTTTGGGATTTAAATATGTGACTATCCTCTGATTTCAGCCTCTCTGATGTGAATTTTTTTTTAAATTTCCTTAGTCATCCATGAAAGCAGACCTACTATCTTTGTGTTTTAGGCCGAACAAGATTACAGATGGCTCGATGAATGGAAACAACAAGCTTCAAATAAGCGTTAGTTGCAGCCCTAGCTAATATCGCGATGTCTCGCTCGTAATATTTCATGTTTATTCTTGTAATTCTCCTCTCTTGTCATTTTTCCTCTTTCCTTTTTAGCGTGGGCTGGTGGCATTTGTGCAGAAGTCAAACAATCAGCTTTCTGGGCTTGCTAAGCACTGAGGCGCTCGTCATTTTTCTTCTCGACACCGTCTTAATTGCATTAAGAATTAATGAGGCGTTGACGCGGCCAAGCCCCGCCACCAGACCCCAGTTACACGGCTCTTCCTGCTGGGCCGGATGCCACGCAGCGGGCCCGGGAGCGCCTGCCGAGCGCCAGCCGCCGTGGCACTCCTGCTCGGGGGTGAGAAACTTTGCACCATACATATGCATGAAGATTCCTCCTATCTCCCAAAGGCAGCCATAGCTCACCATTAGTTCCTCTCTAAAGTCTTTGGCGGCGCACGGTATTGACTTTTGGAATAATATCAGGCCATCCCCGATGAGATTTATGATGATGTACATTATCGATCACTTAAGAAGATATTTAGGTATTCAGAGTAAAAAGTTCTGTTCTCATTATGCTGATGGTGTGAGGCGCCAGGCCAAGAAGGGCGAGAGGAAGTCAGCTCGCACATTAACGGAGAGGTAATTAGCACATCGCCACTCCCTCTCTCAGCTCTCCCGCCGCCGAGGCGGGCCCGGCTCGCCTTGGCGTTGGCGCAAATTGATACTGTGGCCCCCACAGGTGGGAAACAAGCTCTCATCACCTCGTCACCCCGGAGGACGCGAGACACAACAACATATATTAAACCACTATTTCGCAGCATGTGGCTCGCGTCTTCATGAGATATTTTACTCTTTATGGAGCCCATGGGGGGGACACGCAAAATCCAATACAAGCTGGCTTTTAGAGGCGGAGGCATTCACTCCATACAAACAACCGGGATTTCAAGCGCTTCCTCCTGCCAGAGGCAAGAAAAGTGACAAGCCATCAGAATGCTTTGGGCAAAGGCATCAGCGCTGGCGATGCCGCGGGCTCGGAGACAATAGGAAAGCAAGGAAATGACCTGCTGCAATTTAAGGGCTAACGTTGCACAGTGAGGAGAATACATTTCACCCACTTTATTTGCAGTGCATGGTTTGAGAATGTGGGGGGAAATAGACAAGGAATCCCACAAAAACAACAGCACTTAAAGAGAATGCCACTGATTTGACGACAAGCGAAGATATTAGGAATTAAAGGAGGTCAAGTATCATTCAGATTCAGATTTTTTTTTTAGGGATCTAGAAGGAAATAATGCAGATGAAACTCAGACTGAAGCATATTTAATTCCAAGGGTATTGAAATAAGGTCCAAGTCAGCCCAAAATGATGAAATCCCCAGCTAGGCTGAATTAAAGTGAATTTTTATTTATTGAATTGGTATCTTTCAGCCAGGAACTAGAAAATAAAATCTTTTTTATTTGCTGAATGGGTATCATTGTATTATTTTTTTTTTCATATTGTATAATATCATAGTATCATTATAATGTGAGTTGTGCGATTTTATGAATCTGTACATTTTAATTTAATTTGTAATCACATGGATATCATTACCTAATAAATCATACATTTACTTTTTTCTGATATTTATACTGCATGTTGTAGTGTAAAACATGTACATTATTTCCTGTAAACATTGTACTCACGTGGATGAGTCCTTCAAAAGTCATGCGCAGTTAAAAACTAAACCGGGTTCCTTGTTCGACGCATGCGCAGTGGCGCAGGTGGACTGGGGGTACCCATTGCACCACGAACTACAAAATAAAGTGGAAAAAGACTGTAAGAAATCGTGTTGCAGACAGTAAAGATTACTAGTTGGCATTTTTATTGTTTTTCTGTTTAAAAAATGATTGATTTTGAAAAAGTAATCTTCGAGGACCATAGCAATTGTCTTGTCTTGAATTGTCTACTCACGTCTGTCGTTTCGTCCTGGGAACAACACTTCCTCATTCCGGAGGTGCCTCCAGGGACCCTCCAAAATCCCACAACCGTAGCCAGAAGCTTTGCTACGTGTACGTGTGTGTGTGCGTAGTCAAAATAAACAAACAGACGAAGAAGAACGTCAAGTGGGTATTCTCCTCAGCATGTAAGCGTGCTCGGAAATCCCACAAAATACACCCAAAAACTTGTGCATGTATCTCAAATTACGTGATGTCATTGAATGCAACCCCTCTTTGCTCATAATCACGCCGTTAAAGTGTATTCAAATGTGTCACTATTAAGGAGACTGTAGGTATTTTCAGACATGTGCGGTAAATTTTGGCTTGATTTAATTGTTCAGTTCATTTGGAGCTGTTAATACATAAAAGTATAAATATCCTGTCTTGTCATGTATCTTTCTTTTAATTAAATACAGTCAAAATTGGCATATTTCAAACATACAGTAGTTGCACATCGTGGTTAATTAATTTGAAAACTGAGTAATCATTTGGCAGCCCTAGTTTGTCTAAACAAATAATAGAAATGGTTTTAAATGAATCTTTGGTAACAGGAAGTCAATCAACAAATACACCCCAACCCAGCAGTTTACCATGTAGCATTTCACGCACGTACAATCTGGATGAAATATGAATGAGACGTCACTGTCTTTGGCCCTTACAAAAATTATTCCAAGTGGATAATATGGACTTTTCTCAAAGCATTTTTAATTGGATACTCACCAAATAGTTGTAGGAATACCCAGCATAGGAAACAGTCCAGGCTGAAATTGCACAGAAATAAATGTACTATAAAGTCAAGCTGTTAAGTCCAAAGTACAGAGTTTGTTCATGAAAATAAAAATAAATAAAAACAGCAACTTGTACCCACAAAACTTTCCGAGCCTTGCAAGTGTTTTAACACAACATTTGACAAGCTCAGGACTTGTGGAGTGAATGAAAGCCTCGGCTGGACTTGGTGGAACCAGCATCATTAGCGGCGGTCTCCCAGGGGTGGCATGTGTGGAAATTACTGCCCTAATCAATAAGCAAAGTCCAAGTGTTGAAATATTTATCCAGACCGAGCTTCATCCTTGCGGTGAAGCGTCTGAGCACTCTTCCTGCACCTTAAAGGGTTATTCGGAGAGCCATATACGCAGAAGAGTACACCTTGAAATCAATGGGGTGCCACTCATAGGCTGAGTGCTGAGTGTTGCGGGAGCCCATTAATTTATTTTCAGCACGGGGCGGGAAACAAAAAGCCGGGAGCGGACGTTTGCGGAAAGTGAACTTATAAATGTTATTACCCTGACACTTGCTTTCAGATAAAAGACTGTTGATGTCTGAAATGCTGGAGATGAATTGTGCACAAGGGCCGATGCATTTGCACCAAGATCAGGCGCGACATTCTCTGCACGGCGCCTTTTCAGCTCCGACACTTTGCCTGTTATCGCACTTTATCATCCCACAGAGCATGTTACGGACGATTAAAAGCTGCGTGCGATACTCGGCCGACGTCTCGTTAGAAGAGGGAAGCCATTTGTATTGCTTATACCTTCATTGTTAGAGTCCACAAAGGATGACAGCTGACTTCGCCTCCTCAGCTTGAAATGCTCGACTGAAGCCCGAGCTCATTACGCCGCTATGCAAAAGTGGATCTCATTTCTTCATTTTTTTTTTTAGGAGACAATAAGCTCGGAAGCTTTATCTGTATAGTGTGTGGGGGTCCCCAAACACCTCGGCGCATCCCCCAGGGGGGCCTGTGCCGCTATTTGAGAAGCACTGCAGTAGGGTGAAAGCTGATTATAACCTGGGGTGATCACCAACCAACCACAGGAAGACACACCCGCCAAGGACTTTTTCCCGTGTTTTCTTAGGTATTAATTGTATTATTACACCTTTAGATTCAGTCTATTTACTCACTTTTTCTATGATTCGGTTCATTGACGTATATTATTGCCAAAAACATGTCTCGGTTATTATACGGCCAAACAGTGCTCCAAACTTGCCGTGTACATAAGCACTCCTGAATATTCTAAAAGGACGGCTAAATATCATTTCTAACAATAAAAACAAATACTACAGGTTCTTAATATTATGACAAATCATGGGGGGTGTGGGGAAAAAAAGTCCCCTTGGGGAAGGGGGCATGACAGAAAATAATTGACAACCACTGATTTACATGCAGAAAACAATTCAAAATGCATATAAAGACATATGAATGCAGTCTATTAATAACATTACAAGACGCATGCCGTTTTGTACTTTCTTTTTCGAAATTTTCAACGTTAACCTAAAAAACACGCCAACCGGGGCGGCCGCGAACCAAGGTTCCACGGTAATTTACAGCCGCATGCGTTTATTTGAATTTATGTGCATTTTGTATTGTTCTCTATAAAAATGTGTTTTGTGCATTTTTAGCATTTTTGGGTTTATGTGATTTCTGATGGGAAAATTTATTGAAAAATTTATTCGATTTGCGTATGTTTCGGCTTCTGAAATGGAATTAACTGAATGAATGACCGTAACCAATTGGTATGGCAGTGTTAGACGTTATTAGCATTATTACAGCTTTTTGGAGACACTGTTCTTCACCATTTTCAGTCTAAGAGCTTCTCACACACACTCACATAGCACAATCGGAGTTGCGCAACACTTACATGGTAGAAAAATACTGGGAAGAGGCAGACACACAATGGATGCATTGTTTTCACTTACACAAGCTTAACTTTCACTGTCGAAATTGAAAATATATCGCGCTTCATTTTTAATACAATTTGAAAAGCAGGAAGAACGGCTAAAGAGAGGAAATAGCCTTTATAATTGTCACTTTCATGAAAAAAAAGAATCTTCTCGGGTGGGGTTTGCTTGTAGAAATGTCCCTTATTTTCCCTTATTTTCGAATGCAAATGCTGATAGGTATGGAGGGCGATCGTGACTGGGGGGCGTCCAGTCTGAATCGATCCCCCACCAGCTGCAAAAACGTCAACCATTCCAGGCTGATTTTGGAACATTATTTGACAGATGATATTTCATGTTTGGAGGCCATTTTGACTTTGAGGGAGGAAAAACCCCAAATTGTTTGTCATCCTTCTTTTGAATGTTCACGGCCTGTGAAGGACTTTGTGTGATCATTGATGGAAAAGAGATCAAATACAGCATTGAAAATTGTTGGACTGTAAAATAAAACATGGACGTTACCAAACCACCGTTTTAAGTTGTATTTCTTTCTTTATTTACAGGTCAGTACATCATCCAAGCCCACTGCAGGACGTTATTTAAAAAAATACTGCAACTAACTCGAAGACTGTTATTAATGATGGTATATTAATTGGAGCAATTCTAATAATTATGTTATTTATTTGCTGATTATTATTATTGTCTTGGCATACGCTGCAAATTACACTCAATCATTGCAGACAGGCTCGGGGCAGCATGCGAACGTTCAGCTGTGCGTTCCTAAAGGCCCTCCGAGGGCTCGGATAACACCACTCAATATTCTCCTTCCCCACCTCCTCCCGTCAGTGCCAGTTTTTAGCGCTTATTTTTGTCCCTGATTCTTTTCCTTTTATCATCCATGAACCCAAGCAAACTTCACCTCTCGCATATTTGTCAGAAACAACTCGTCGATTTACTAATCAATCATGGGTTAGAGTAGCAGGGGTGTCCAAAGTGCAGCCTTGGGGGTCATTTGCGGCCTGCGGGTGTTTTCTTTATTGGCCCGCGGCACATTCTACAAATATAATTCAACAAGAAAACAATAAAAGAAACAAACAACAACAGTAAAAATGGAAACAATCAGCAGTAATTTTACAAGAATAAAGTCAAAATATTAAGAGAAAAAAGTTTTTTCATTTAGAGAGAAAAAGTTGTAATTGTACGTCAATAACCTTGTCATATTTTGAGGAAAAAGAATGTCATTTTACTCACATGAAGTTGAAATATTAAAAAACAGGACGTTTTTTTTAAGTTGTAATATTATGGAGAAGCAAAACAAAAAAAAAACTTTTTGGGAAAATTTGGTTGCGGAATAAATCAGAATGTTACAAGAATAAAGTCAAAATATTATGCAAATTAAGTCATAATTATGAGAAGAAAAAAAGAAAATTGAAATAAAAAAAACAGCAAAGATGAGAAAAAAAGCTGTAATTTTACGAGCATAAAGTCAATTTATTAAGAGATCAACTGAGAGGAAAAGTCACACTTTTACGACAATAAACTTGTAATATTATGAGGAAGTCAAGGAAGTCATCAGTCAAACGGCAGCTAATGGAGCCAAAACGCTGGACACTCGGCCGTATGTGCGTGACCGTCCAAAGTCTAACGCAGAAAAATAATTGAATTGATCGGACTAGATGACCAGCAGCGGCAGAGCGCTGGAATAGAATAGAAGATGGCTGGAATATAAATATAACTCGCCCTTACTATAAACTTTAATGGCAGGTAGGAGGCCACAAAATGTGGTCGGTGAGTTTGAGACACCTGCTGTTAAGAATTGGATGAGATCACTGGTGTGATCTATGGGCCCTGTTTTAACCAAACATTCCTGGTAGAAACTTGCAAACACACGGCAAGCAAGTTTGTCTGTGTTCATGCTACGCTTCACTCCTCATTAACCGGAAGGTCTTCGCTATCACGGCGTCGCAACATTGTTGAATTAGCATGAGCAACATCCCTAACTGTCACTTGTTTGCTTTGTCACATCACATTTTCCAGGCGGGTGAAGAAGCTGTCTCCTCTTAATTTAAACCGTGATGCCTTTTGGGTACCGAGCGTCCGTCAAGGATGAAATGCACGGGAGGGGCACTTGCTTAACCACTTCCTTGACCCTGCTCACACGTCTGAATGAAGACGCCAGCGGCATGTGGAAATGAGTCCCTCGCATGCCGAACGCCCATCAGGGTATGAGATCGCAAGTGGCAAAGGTGGCGTACGTCAGATGCCAGAGGAATGCGCCGGGCAGATGGCATCCGCATCTAATTCTGTCCCGAGTGCCGACCCTTTGCAGCCAATCTGCAGAGTGTGCAGTGCAGTGTGTGCATACACGAGCGTAACCGAATGCCTGTGTTTGTGTTTGAATGCGGTTGTGTCTACACGCCATCGTCGAAGGTTTAATTGTGCTACAGCGATGTGATCCAGGACACATTCTGAAAATATTAGACTACAAAAATCTGCAGTAATTTCACAAGAATAATGTTAAAATATTAAGAGCAAAAAGTTGGAATCTAACAAGAAAAAGCCACAATTTTACGAACAGCCTCGGTCACAAACGGACGTTCAGTTTTTTGGCGTTCCCCAAATCGCTCGTGGAGAATGTAGTTGTGGGGACCACGAAGGAGTAACATCATCCAACGTGCAACCTGTAAGTTGAACGTGTGTACCACGCACAAAATCTGAGGCTGCTGGGAGGTACGGCGGTCGCTTCATTCGTACAGCCAACGCACAGAAGTCGTAAGACAAACGCCCGTCAAACTTGCAATAAAAGTAAAACTGTAAGACTACATGCGAACTGTACGACGTAAGAGCCGCAGCAGAAACATGATTGGTTCTGCACATGTGCGAGACCTACTGTACGTCACTTCCTCTACTCGCAGTTTTGTACGACAGTGCTTCTGCGACGTCGTGTGCCCTGATATTTATGTATTCATTTTCTCAGTTTACGAACATAAATGGTCAATAACCGTATGTGATATGTGTAATATATTGGGTTTGTTTGCTTAATGACGCTTATTAAAAGACGATGGTGTTTATTCACCAACCGTGACCTCATGCAGACATGCCACAGGCGTATACGTCATAAACACAGATAAAACAAAGGCCTAGGCACCCCTAAAGCTTTATATACCCCAGTTTTCGCGCGATTTATGCACTCTCGCCGTACGGGAAACACAAGACTGACTTACCGGTCACACATGGAGCGCGTCAGAAATATCTACAGATGTGTGGCGCAAAAATTGACATATTGCCCAGGCCTGACACCAGCAAAGCGTAAGAACGACACACACCATAGGGACCACGCAAAAAGACGTACGAACTGCTTAAGTTTGTCTTACTACATGAAAAAACTTTTTTTGACATGACAAAGAACCTCTGTGGCCGGTCTACAGCTTGAAAGCACACGAGCGCCCTATAGAATATGCGTTTCTTGCGTCTTTTGCACGTAGACCGGCCGTAGGAGCCCATAAGAGCGGTTGTGACCTACGTTTTAGTGTGGATGCGATCCAAGATGCCCAGCTGCTCTGGATCAACAGACAGTCATGGTTGGTTTACCTCGCCATAGCCTCAACGTGATCTGATTGGCATCAGGCTGATCTGAACTGATGTCTTTGGTGGATTGAAAGCCCTGCTAGTGATGGCCAGATAAGCCCTCTCTGATAGGTGTCTTTATTAAGTCTTAATCTAACGAGTCACATTCGCTAATGGTGCTAAACGGAACAAATCCAAAATGTGCCTTGTGGATGTCGGAGGCAATAATGAGTTCAAATTGAAAGAACCCTGGTAAAACGGAGCAACGGCTTGTAAAATATAAAAAAATTTCTGCAGAAAGATCTCCAGTATGTCGTGTAAGCAGGTGAAAGCTGCTCACTGCGTCAGAGACAAGAAGCCACCTGTGAAAAGACTAGAAACTGACAACAAAGCCTCCTGTTCGCATCGTCATGTGTTTTCACGTACGCTGTTGCAGTACGAGGCAAAGAAAAGTAGGAAGCAAAAAAAGCCCTCACCAAGGAGCTGTTGGCACCCCCAGGTTTTCTACCAGTAAGGATTTTGTAGATGGGAACTTGTGATGGATTTATTCATGACTTAGCTTTTCATAGACACATTGATCGCACAAACTTAACAAACCTAATAAAAACAGAGAGAAAACATAAAGCCAGTTACACCAACAATAAGAGGTATACTTCCAAAACAGAGACAGCCGAAAATGGAATCCTATGAAAGTGAGGCCTATGAAAACCCAGGTTCCACTGGTCCCTCGCTACTTCACGCTTCAAATAAATAAAAAAATACATGAATTCATAAATTATGCTGTTTCGTGGTTGAATACAGCCTAATAATAGTAAAAAAAAATGCATATTGTTACGGTGTGGCGTGTGTTTGTCATGAGAAAGAAAAACACAAGTTACCCTGGCTGAGGCAGGTAGCTGCTGGAGGCAAAAAGTAACAGGCGAGAACAAAGCTCAGGCGTTTGGTGTAGCAGCGGGTACAATAATCCGACGCCTCACAGCTGGCAGCACTGGGCCTAAGTAGGTCGGTGTAAATTGGAGTCAGGTGCGTCCAGCAGCTCCGCCTCCCGCTGGGAGTGTGGGGTCTGAAGAAAGAGGGAAAACAAGGAGAAGGCAGGAGCCAGACGAGGACATGGAATGTAACAGTATCCCCCCCTACCAATGGGCGCCGCCTGGCGGCCTACCTGGCTTCTCCGGGAAACGGCTGTAAAAGTCTGCCAAGAGAGTGGGATCTAAGATAAGGGCGCGAGCGATCCAGGAGCGGTCCTCGGGACCATACCCCTCCCAGTCTACCAGGTACTGGAAACCCCTGCCCCTTCTTCTCACGTCTAAAATGGCCTTGACCGTGAATGCTGGGTGACCGTCGACAAGCCTGGGAGGAGGGGGAGGCACCTCGGGAGGGCTGAGGTCGCTGGAGGTGACTGGTTTGAGGAGGGAGACGTGGAACGCCGGGTGGATCCTGAGGGAGTCCGGGAGGCAAAGCACAACGGAGGAGGGATTGATGATACGTTCGGTGGTGTATGGGCCAATGTACCTGGGCTGTAACTTCTTAGAATCCGTGTGGAGAGGAAGGTCTCGGGAGGACAGCCAGACCCTTTGTCCAGGTTTATAATCCGGAGCGACCGTGCGATGCCGGTTGGCCAGACGTTGATTCCGTTTCGACGTCCGTGCCAACGCTGCCCTGGTGTTGCGCCATGCCTGGCGAGCACGCCGTAGGTGGGCCGACACAGAGGGAACTGCTGAATCCGACTCCAACGAGGGGAAGGCCGGAGGCTGATATCCATAGGCCCCATGGAACGGGGAGAGGCCGGTGGCAGAACAAACCAGGGTGTTACGGGCGTACTCTATCCAGGGTAGGTGGAGGGCCCAGGAGGCGGGTTGTTGATGGCACACACATCGGATGGCGGCCTCCAAGTCCTGATTGGCCCGCTCCGTCTGGCCATTAGTCTGAGGATGGTAACCGGACGACAAGCTGGGCGACGCTCCTAGCGCCTTGCAGAAAGCCTTCCACACCGCAGATGAGAATTGTGGCCCCCGGTCAGAGACCACATCGAGGGGAATGCCATGGAGCCGGAACACATGGCGCACCAGCAGGTTAGCCGTCTCGAGGGCAGAGGGGAGCTTGGGAAGGGCGACGAAGTGAGCCAGTTTGGAGAATCGGTCCACCATCGTCAGGATGACTGTGTTGCCGCAGGACGGTGGGAGGCCTGTCACGAAGTCCAGAGCCACGTGAGACCATGGACGGGAGGGAATGGGCAGCGGGCGAAGGAGTCCCGCCGGAGCCTGATGAGACGGCTTGTTCCGGGCACAGATGGGGCAGGCTGCCACAAATGCTTTTGTGTCCGCGTGAAGGGAAGGCCACCAGAACCGCTGCGAGAGAAGGAACATGGTGCGGGACACTCCTGGGTGGCACGCCAACTTAGACTCATGTGCCCAGCGCCGTACCTCCGAGCGCAGTCCCGGGACCACAAACAGGCGCCCGGCCGGGCAGTTCTCTGGGCGGAGGTCGTCCTTGCAGGCCTCTTTAACCCGCCTCTCAACATCCCATTGCAGGGCCCCGAGGATGCGAGACTGGGGCAAAATAGATTCCTGGCGAGCCTCTTTGGAGGGAGGGGAGTGCAATCTGGAAAGGACGTCTGGTTTGCCATTCTGGGAGCCTGGGCGGAACGTCAGTGTGAAATTGAACCTATTGAGGAAAAGGGCCCAGCGTGCCTGTCTGGGGTTCAGTCTTCGAGCGGATCGAAGGTAAGCAAGGTTTTTATGGTCCGTATGCACGATGAAGGGGACCTCTGAACCCTCCAGCCAGTGCCTCCACTCCTGCAGCGCCAGAACGACAGCCAATAGTTCCCTGTTGCCAATATCATAGTTCCGCTCAGCGGGGGTCAGGCGGCGTGAGAAGAAAGCGCAGGGGTGCAGCTTGTGGTCGAAGGTTGAGCACTGGGAGAGAACTGCTCCCACAACGGTGTCGGAAGCATCCACCTCGACAAAGAATTGAGAGGCGGGGTCAGGGTGAATGAGCACGGGAGCAGAAGTAAACAGTGTCTTAAGTTTTTCAAAAGCAGAATTGGCGTCTGGGGTCCAGTGAAAAGGTACTTTAGTAGATGTGAGCTTAGTCAGAGGTTCTGCAACTCGACTGAAATTTCTAATAAACCGACGGTAGAAATTAGCGAAGCCCAGGAACCTCTGAAGGTGCTTCCTTGTTGTAGGAGCGGGCCACTCGACCACAGCCTGAATCTTGGCAGGGTCGGCTCGGAGCTGCCCCTTCTCCACAATGAACCCCAGGAAGGAAACAGAGGGAGCGTGAAAGGTGCATTTTTCGGCCTTGACAAACAGCCGGTTTATAAGAAGTCTCTGAGGACTAGCCGGACCTGTTGGATGTGTTCCTTTAGGGTGGCGGAAAAAATTAAAATGTCATCTAAATAAACAAAAACAAAGCGGCCGAGCATATCGCGAAGGATGTCGTTGATAAGATTTTGGAATACAGCAGGGGCATTAGTGAGGCCAAAAGGCATGACGAGGTATTCGAAGTGACCGAGAGGGGTATTAAAAGCCGTTTTCCATTCGTCCCCCTCCCGGATCCAAACTAGATGATAGGCGTTCTGCAGGTCGAGTTTGGTAAAAAATTTTGCGGAGTGGAGGGAGTCAAAGCAGAGTCTAGTAAAGGGAGAGGATATTTGTTTTTAACTGTGATGTCATTAAGTGCGCGGTAGTCAATGCACGGGCGGAGGGAGTTGTCTTTCTTTTCCACAAAAAAAAACCCTGCTGCTAAAGGTGAGGAGGATGGGCGTATGAGCCCAGAGGCGAGCGAGGTTGAAATGTACTCTTCCAGAGCCGCCCTCTCTGGTCGGGAAATATTATAAAGGCGTGACACCGGCAGTGCTGCGCCAGGCAGCAGGTCAATGGGGCAGTCATACTGGCGATTGGGGGGGGAGTGAGCGAGCACGATCTTTGCTAAACACCTCCAGGAGGTCGTGATAGGCAGTAGGAATTACGGATAGGTCGATAGCTTTGGGGGTGGAGGAATGGGTGGCGGCGAGGCGCGGGCGAGCAGCCTTAAGACAATGAATATGGCAAAATGCGCTCCAGTTGAGGATAGCGGGTTTAGCCCAATCGATGTGAGGGTTATGCTTGAGAAGCCAGGTTAGACCTAACACGACAGGGGCTAAGCGAGATGGAATAACAAAGAACCTAGTGGATTCGAGGTGATTGCCGGATAAGCGTAGAGAGAGAAAATCAGTCTGACGGGTGACGTCAGCCAGAGGACGCCCATCGAGAGAGCAAACTACTTTAGTAGTGTGCAATGGAGTTACAGGAATAGAAAAGCGTTTAATAAAGGCTTCATCAATGAAGCAGTCGTCCGCCCAGAGTCAATAAACGCCATGATGTCTATGTCCTTGTCGGACCAGGAGAGCGTACCTGGGAGTTGCAGGCGGCTGGCCGACAGCGTCGATGTAGCGCGGCTGGAAGCAGGGACCGGCGCCGAGGAGCTCCTACGCGGCGGGTTGGCTGCTGGAGAGCGATGGCGGTCCGGGTGAACCGGACAGCGGGCGATGGGGTGATCAGCTTGGCCGCAGTAGATGCAGAGGTGCAGCTGGTGGCGTCGACTCCTCTCTGCGTGAGGCGGCTGCCCCCAAGTTGCATGAGTTCGTCGCCCGGGAGAGCGCCGCGTGACGTGGTGTAGGAGTGGCGCACCCCGTCATCGTTTGTGGCGTGGGGAAGTGTTGACGGCGTCCGTCGATGGCCTTTATCCTCCTCTCGGGCGGCGAGGCGCTTATCCATCCGGACAGCCAGGGAAATGAGGTCGTCCAGGTCCGAAGGGGATTCCACAGAGATCATGTGATCCTTGATAGCGTCTGATAGTCCGGAAAAAAATGCATCCAGAAGTGCCGCGGGGTTCCAGTCACTTTGGGCTGCAAGCGCACGGAACTCTATGGCGTAGTCCGATACGCTGCGCCGTCCTTGGCGGAGACGAAAGAGTGCACGCGAAGCCTCGCGGCCTGGCGGCGTCCGTTGAAAGATTTGTTCCAGAGTTTGGGAGAAGACGGCATAGGAGGAGCAGACGGGGGATTGGCGCCCCCATTCGGCAGTGGCCCGCTCGTCCAGACAGGTGGGAGGTGACAAACGCCACCCGGGCCCTTTCAGAGCGGAAGGCCCCGGCTTGTAACTCGAAATGCAGTTCACACTGAGTCAGAAAAGAGCGCACGTCACTGGTGTCCCCAGAAAAGCGCTCAGGCCTTGAGAGCAAGAGGCAAATGGAGGGCGAGCCGGCGTCAGGGGCCGCAGGAAGGTCGGGGAGCGAAGGGGTCGCGTCGGTTGCAGGAAGGGGTGTGGAGGCGGCGCTGAGCTGAACGGCCGACAGGAGGGCGCTGATCTGGGTCTCGAGGGTTTTTAACCGAGAGTCCTGTCGCTCGGCCATGTTGGTCACACAGGCGCCCAGTGCACCAACCTGCTCTTCCTGCTGACCCATGCGATGCGCAAGGTTGTGGAGTGCTCGCTTGAGAGGGTCGGTCTCCGCGGGGTCCATAATCCTCTGGTCGGATTATTCTGTTACGGTGCGGCGTGTGTTTGTCATGAGAAAGAAAAACACAAGTTACCCTGGCTGAGGCAGGTAGCTGCTGGAGGCAAAAAGTAACAGGCGAGAACAAAGCTCAGGCGTTTGGTGTAGCAGCAGGTACAATAATCCGACGCCTCACAGCTGGCAGCACTGGGCCTAAGTAGGTCGGTGTAAATTGGAGTCAGGTGCGTCCAGCAGCTCCGCCTCCCGCTGGGAGTGTGGGGTCTGAAGAAAGAGGGAAAACAAGGAGAAGGCAGGAACCAGACGAGGACATGGAATGTAACACATATTTAAGCAACTGTTATGTATTATTTGCAAAAATTAAGCATTTGCAATCATAAAAACAGCAGTAAAATACGAATATAAGGCATTCAGATGACCTTGTTCAAAGATGTTGATGAAATAGTAGTATTCTACTCTGGTCACTAGGTGTCAGTAATGTTACTGCAATGTTCAGTGAGACACACAAGCTTTGTTATCTCACAACAATAATAATAAACTAACAAACACACTTTTCACACCAAGCTGACACTCAACTCTGATCCCCAAGGTCACTTCCTGTCCGCTTCTCTTTCGGAGCTCCTGGGGAACACATTTATAGTAACACAAACAAGCATGAGTCTTTTTTATGTCTTATTTTCTCTTATTATGTCTACTATATTGGGTAATAGGAGTGTAAGGGTGAGTATGGGTGTTTTATTACATGTCCGGATGGCTCTAATGATGTTAAAATATCTGACTTTGCGGAAATTCACTTATCACAGTCGGGTCTGGAAGCAATTATCCAAGATAGTTGTGAAGTCAAGCACCGTCATGAATTATGTGATGGTAAAATAGATGCTTCTAGTGAACTTATGTTTGACTCATCAGTTATGCAGGTATGCAAAATTAAGTGATATGTAACTTAGCCAACAAGTAAACAGACCACACAAGGTCAGAAAGTGAAACAGGTGGAAATGAGCAGGCTTAAAAAAACCCAAACAAAAACAAAAACAACAGGGACATATAAAAACAACATTAAACATGGGGAAAAAAAGCAGGACTTGAAATTCCGGATAAAAAGCAGGCCAGGCAGCGCAATTTGATCTTAATTAGCATGAAGTCAGGCTGTGTGCACAAGTTGTGTTCATTCAATTGTTCATTACCGGCTCTTTCATGACTCCCTGACTTTAGAGAATCCTTACCACAACAATTCTCCTCTGACACTAATTAAAAACATTACATCGACTCAGCAAGCCAGGCTGCTTGTGCATGATTAAGTCTGAACAGAAGCTATAACGTATTTTACAGTTTTGGAGCTCCAGTACAGTAAAGCAGCACAAGTGGGCATATTAATGAGGGAACACTGTTTGCCAACGCTATACTGTGGCATCGTGAAGTACATTCTGCTGCTCTGCATGGCTGATATCGTTTTGATGGCTAGAATGTTCTTTTTTATGATCATTTCTGTACAGTTGGAAGAGAAATCAAACAGGACCGTTTCTTTGTGGACAAATTGGAAGCGCGGCGTGATGCCACGTCACATGCACGGTATGGCTTGAAGTGTGATGTTCCTAATAAAGTGGCCGTTTTCATCTTTGGCCGTGAACTACGTCACCAACTATAAATAGGGCTGGAGATCTATGTAGTGATATAACATGTTGGGGTTCTTTGCACGCTATAAGCTCAAGAGAGCTTCCTAATCAAGTGGCCCGTTGTCCACTATGTTGGTCAGTTACGTCGCCATGGTTACACGGAATGTTAGAAACTAAAAATAGCACACTTCGCGTCGTCAAGACCTTTCCAGTGATATAACATGCATGCTGGTTCGTCGCACGGTACGGTACAGTCTTGATCGACAGGCTTTTAATGCAGGTTTGAATTATTTCACAAAAGTCACAATAATCCCTAATAAAACCTCAAATATGAACCCCCAACGTCACTTCCTGTCTGCCTTTCACTCAGTTTCCCCTTGGAGCACATTTACAGCAACACACACAAGCATGAGTCTCAACAAGGAGCTCTGCCAATGCTGACATGTGCGTCTGTATTATGTCCTAATACTGCGTATTTTCTCTCTTATTTCTCTTATTACTATAGGGGTGGTATTTTATGTCTAGAGGGCTCTGATAATGTTTAAAACCACATTTCGAAGGTCGTGAACAAGTTTTCTATGCTCTAACTACAAACATTTTCCATTTACGAATTATCACTGGCAGGTCTGGAACCAATTAGCCGCCATAAAGGAGGGATTACTGCATATGGACTAGATATCATTTCAAATGTTTAGATATATTATTGTAGATATGTTTTATATTTAACATTATGAAACATTTATAATTAATATCATACATATCATATAAAATAATGGTGATGAATGAAGAAATATGTTTTTGTTTGTTTTTTTACAATCTACCAGGTGTTTGCACACTCTTTTGAAGTGATTTTCAATTGTGGCTTTGATTTTGTCTTTAAAAAACATTTTTTGCTGAAAAGGGGTCTTGAAAAAAAGGGGTCGATATGGTAATACCATATTTAAAATAACTATTTTATTAGATTAGATGAGTTCGAACTTCAATCACCCCCTGGGCGTGTGCCTTCAGGGACATCATGGTTCCAATAGCAGCAACACAGATCGCCGTGTGCACAACAATGTGGCAATAGTAAAACAGAATTACATTTTTCTTTCGGGGTAAAAATAAAGCCTCCTATGACTACGTAGCACCGTAAAGTATCAGATGAGGAGATGGATGGACGGCTGGAAATCCTGGTTTTGTCTCTCACAAACTACTTTGGTTTCTCTTCTGCTCTTCGGGTCAAATAGTTGTGGCCCCTCTTCACATGTGAGGTCTCTTGTGTTGAAATGTAACACCCACCTTAGTCTACCCGTCCATATTTCATAACAATGTACACATGTGCGTTCCATTTAGCCTCACATCCCACACACATAACACACTCACGTTGAGACAACTTGTATATCCATCCCCGAAAAGCTCTCAAAACAGGCTTCCACCGAGGAAATGAGGAGCAGTCAAAGACTATGACAACAAGACAATAGCCCTTGAAAACAAAACAAAAACATCCAAATCAAACATGTTTTAAAATATAGAGCATAATAGTCCACTTTTTCACAAATGCAGCACAGAAGCAGCAGTGCCATAGCAGTCGCTGGGAAATAATAGGATAAGTGCTTCTCTGTGAATATTGCCATTGATTTAAAGCATATGCGATATTTTCCAAGGCCTTGATATTATCTTGTAAATTGAACCAGTTGTTATTGTTTTGACTCGATCTGGTTTGCATTGACTTTACATGTCAATCATAGCAGCTTCTTTTTCCCGCCCTTTGCATCAGAAAAACAATGTGTCGGTTAGAGTGTGACTCACTTTTAACCAATCGCAGCTTAGACAGTCATCCTAACTGTAGGTGAACACTTTCACTATTCTAGTCGAGTACGAGTCCGAACCAAAGGACAAAAACAACCCTGCGGTGCACATGAGTGCAGTGATGAGCGCTGAGGCATCCTCTCTGCAGCCTATTACTCGAGCAGCAAGAATAACGTCACACACTTACAGACCTTGGAGAAAGTCACGTGTATGAAAGGGGTCCACATTTACATTTGTCCAAGGGCCAGAATTTTCAAAAGGCCAATTTCTCTAGAATATTGTTCTAAAATGTGTCTAAATCTGTGAGAGCACTTCTTCTTTGCCAAGATAGTCCATCCACCTGACAGGTGTAGCATATCAAGATGCTTATTAGACAGCATGATTATTGCACAGGTGTGCCTTAGGCTGGCAGCAATAAAAAGTCACTCCTAAATGTCTGGGTGATGTTTGAAAAGTTATGGCGGGCCAGATGTGGCCCGCAGGTCGCCTATTTGGAACCATTCATCCATCCTCTTCCGCTTATCTGAGGTCGGGTCGCAGGGGGCAGCAGCCCAAGATGAGAAGCCCAGACTTCCGCTTTGTTCGGCTCGTCTCGACAAATCCTGAGGCGTTCCCAGGCTAGTTGAGAGACATAGTCTCTCCAACATGGCCTGGGTCTTCCCTGAGGCCTTCTGCCAATCTGACATGCTTTGAACACTTCCCCAGGGAGGCATCATGACCAGATGCCAGAGACACTTTATCTGGCTCCTCTCAATGCGTAGGAGCGGGAGCTCTACTCCGAGTTCCTGACCAATGACAGTGCTCCTCACCTTATCTCTAAAGGAGAGCCCAGCCACCCTATGGAGGAAATTCATTTTGGCCATTTGTCCTTTTCGGTCACTACTCACGCCCATAGGCGAGGGTAGGAATGTAGAGCTTTGCCTTTAGACTCAGCTTTCGACAGACCAACTCATCAGTGCAGAACAATCTGCCTGTCGATCTAGTGTTCCATCTTTCCCTAACTGGTGAGCAAGACCCTGAGGTACTTGGTCTACCTGTGGCAGGATCTTATTCCTGACCCAGAGATGGCATTCCACTCTTTCCCGTGCAAGAACCACAAACTCAGACTCGGAGGCGCTGATTCTCATCCCAGCCGCTTCACACTCAGCTACGCACCGATCCAACAACAGCTGAAGATCACGACCCGATGAAGCCAGAAGCCACATCATCTGCAAACAGGAGAGGACCCAATCCTCCAGCCACCAGACCGGATCCCGTCAACTCCCTGGTGGGCTACGGCTAGAAATTATGTCCATAAAGGTTATGAAAAGAATTTATTGAGGACCATATGAGTGTAATACATCTTATTGCTGAGAAACACCAACTGGCACGCCCCACACAGCACAGTTTTCGAGGGACTGCGCATTCAGAGGTGAGGATTGTCGCTGCCGCACCTCAGGTTTCTGCACTGGATCGAAAAAATGTGCAAATTCCAACATGCTTTCATAGTTTTTTGCTACATACTTCGAATTGCGATTTGATTTGATTTTCATTGGACTATGTGCACAAATTCGTAACCAGATTGAAGACAAACTAAGCCCGACAACACAGCCTAAAAATACAATTAAAAGCAAATTTAGCAGGCCCACTCACCTTTCTTCGATGCAGACAACAACATGTTCACTCCACGCCCTGTTGGGCATGCCCACACAGGGATAGGCGAAGCCATTGCCTCTAATTGCAACGTTCCGCATTTTGATTACACTCTTGGCTTGAAAAAACACAACACTGTAAAAGAACAATTGCTCAGAGAGTCCCAAGCAGCAGGTGGTGCAATTTCAGTCCCATCTTAATGAGGCAACATATCGAAAAGCAAAAGGAAGGAATTTATACTTTCATTCCATTTCTGAAGTCACAACATGCGCTGCCTTTAATTTATTTGTTTATTACACTTAAACCAAGAGCCTTTTTGTCCTCTCTCTGTCTTGTCTTCCGTCCTTCCCTCGTTTGAGCATACTTCTAAAATGATTAAGCTCCCACAGGGGGGCTGAGTGATGTAATGGATTAATAAAGCTTTAATACGCTGGTTGTTTGCCGTCTCAAGCAGCGGCAAACCAGTCCTTTGAGCATCGCGTGCACAAGGTCACACTTACATAGCATGTTGTCTTCAAAAAATGCAATAAGTGAGTTACTGAACATGAAGAAATAAATAAAATGTGGCTTCAAATAAGTACTTAGTTAGGTTCAGCAGGTACAAATATCATCAATGCTGCATAAAAGGCTGATTTCACAAGATAACTGGAAAACATGATCACTTTGAAATGTACAGGGAATGCTTCTTTATAAAGTATGTTCTTCCCTTCAAAAAAGAAAAAAAGCTTGGCTGTCTTGCAAGACATTATAATCACACCTTTAGATTCAGTCTATTCAGTGATTTTCAGATGAATAGCTTCTCCTAGAAGGCCTTCTTGGCACATACAAATTCACACTCACATAGCACAATCAAAGTTCCGCAACATTCACATACAACTGATGGAAAAATACTGGAAGAGGCGGACACACAAAATGTGCATTTTTCTCACTGTCTCACGCAAACTTAACTTTCACTTTTTAGAGGGGTGTGGCGACTGCTTTATACAGTTGTCCCTCGTTTATTGTGGTTTGTAGACCCGACTGTGATGAGTCCATTTCCGCCAAGTAGGATTCCTTATTTCTAAATGGAATATCTTCAGAGGTAGAGCATAGAAAACCTGTTTACGACCTTCTAAATACTGTTTTAACATTAATAAAGCTCTCTAGACATGAAATAGCACCCCAATCTTTACTCTTCTTTTACCCAATATAGTGGACATATTAAGAGAAAATAAGATATACATAAGACATAATATAGACAAAAATGTTAGCATTGTGGCTGTTACTTCCTTCCATCCATCCATTTTTGTCCTCTTACCCGGGTCCGGGTTGTGGGGGCAGCAATCTCAGTAGGGAAGTCCAGACTTCCCAGTCCCCTGCCACCTCTTCCAGTTCCACCGGAGGGCACCAAGGCATTCCCAGATTAGCAGTGAGATATAATCCCTCCAGCGTGTCCTCGGTCTACCCTTGGGAACTTCTCCCGGCTGGGCACCCCCGGAACACCTCACCAGGGAGGCGTGCGAGAGGCATCTGGACTAAATGCCCGAGCCACCTCGACTGGCTCCTCTCTTAGTGTGAGTCCAGCCACTCTACGGAGGAAACTCATTTCAGCCACTTGTATCCGCAGTCTCATTCTGCTTATGGTCACGACCATAGGTGAGGGTGGGAACGTAGATTGACGGGTAAACTGAGAGCTTTGTCTTCCGGCTCAGCTCTCTCTTCAACATGACGGTCCGGTACAGCGACCGCATTACTGCAGACGCTGCGCCGATCCGCCTGTTGACCTCACGCTCCAACCTTCCCTCACTCGTGAACAAGCATTTGGAGGTGCTACGGATCCGGAACTGGACTCCCTCGACACCTTTGCTGCGCCGAGCAGTTCTGGCTGTTAGTGACTGCAGTGGATATTGTTATTGTTGGATATTGCGCTCCGTCCGTCTTCCTTGTCGATGTCGACTCCAGCGCCATCACCACATACACTGCTGTTATTTTTTGAACACAATTTGAAAAGCTTTCAAACTGCGTGATCGCTGACTACTTCTCCTATAGCAACACGGTCCCAAGAGAAACAGCTCTTACGTGACCATAATATTTTCATTTTAAGAGACAAATACTTACTATTGACGAAAGTATAGGTTGACCCTGGTGGGGGTTACAGTGTCTCGACTTCTCTTTCATCTTTCTTCCTTCTTGAGCCGCCCGTTCATGACAGTCGTCCTTGGTCTTTACGACAGGAAGAAAAGTGCAGATCAGAACAAGGATGGACAGACAATCGCCTGTCTTGTAATATTTAAACCTTGCATTTTCAAAAGTGCTAATGTTCTGGAAATGCCGCCAAGCTTTATAAACATGAAATGTGGAGGCGCTTGCTCAGTAAAACTGCACTTAGAACAAGAAATACCGATAAAATCATCGCTACACTTGACATTGAATTAATAAATTAAAGTCTGTGTGTACTGTAAAAAAAAATAAATAAATCAAGGTTTTCTTTAGGAGATAAGAGGTTTACATTAGAGGAAATCTAACTCTTCTCTTTGCAAAGAGCCAACTTTTATTATTTAGAAACCTTGCATTTTCTAACAAAAAAAAGCAATGTTTTTGAAAAGTGGCGAAGTCGTCAGAATGAATTTGCTAGATGTGCGGCGCTAACTACACAAATCGCTACATACTGTAGCCACTTGCAAAAAACCAAGGACTTTATGTACAATGTCTTCATACACTTTCTGGTTCATCTGTAAATACATGCATCAATACGGTGACACACCTGCCCACCAGGGGGGCCACTATGACATTTTTTTTTTATTTTCTAAAAAACCTAAAAAGTTATATACAGTAATCGTGCACCACTTTGCGCTTCAAAAAGATATTTATTAATACATCTTTGATGTTTTGTGGTTGACCACAGCCTATTATTATTCCATAAATATGCACATTAAAGCAAATTTGATGTAGTTTATGCTTAAAATAAGTTTTCTGCATTTAAATGAAATAAAACACAAATACAGAATAAGGCATTCAGAAGACACATTCAAAGGCGTTGTGATAATATGTAGTATTCTACACCGGCCACTAGGTGTCAGTAATGTTACATTGATGAGAAAGTAGCCACCGCAGGAAGTACTGTACAGAAACAAAATGAACAAGGAACTCTCCCAATGCCAACATATGTGATCCCATATATGTCTAATATGTCTTATTTTCTCTTAATATTATTATTCTTACTATACAGGAGAATTGGTGCGTGTTCGCAGTGAGGCGGACTCTGCGGTCTGTTGTGGTGAAGAGGGAGCTGGGCTAAAAGGCAAAGTTATTTGAGTTATTTCATGTCTAGAGGGCTTGAACAATGTTAAAAACCACATTTAGTAGGTCGTAAACAGGTTTTCCACGCTCTAACTGGGAAGCTATTCCATTCATAAATAAGAAATCCTAATTTGTGGGAATTCACTCATCATGGCCCTGTACTGTACATTTAAAGACCAAGAAGTCATGATCCTCGTTTCAGCCTTCTTCTCGTTCTATCATGCCTTTTACGTTATTTGTCCCATTTGTGCTTTTTTTGTTTGTTTTGTTCAGTTGTAGTTGTGCTGTGTGCTGTGTGGGCCAATAAACAAACGAGGAGGAGAAAGTCACGCTATGCCAGCGGGTTTGCAGGGGTAGAGTATGAAAAATGCAAAAACAACTTGAAAAAAATATATATATAAATACATATTAAATAACATTTATTGACTTTTATTAACACGTTTATTAACACTATTTATTCACACTTTTTGGGTAGATTCCTACAGCGGCAGTCAGGACAGTGAAGTATTCGTATGCGTGCGCATTCCAACAGTTCTAAAATGATGAGATTGTTTGTATTGTTCAGTTTGCAGCACATTCAGTGTTTGCATGTATTCCCCTTTCATTGCTTGTGCATCGTCAAGGTCATGAAACTGCTTGTCATCCTCCTCTACAGGGTGAGGCTGCCACCGAGTGAAGAGTCCTTACAGTCCAATCCCAATAAACACGAATGCATTACGCGTGTTTGTGACTTGCTCCTGAAAGCCAATATTTCTGTGCGTTTATGCGCCAGCGCCCAGGATAGTTAAGTCATGTGTTTTCACGTGATTTATGTTGTTTGCCGCGAGTCAACAGGCTGGGAAAACAACAAACTGTGAAGGTAAACAAGTCGGCTACGCCGGGGCATGCTTGTCTTGATTAATGAAAGGAAGTGAGATCCCATGCAGATTAGTGCAGCCGAGGACGGCATCCTCTGTGAATATTAATTTTCCTTGAGGAGGCGTTCTCACCCTTTCTCCTCAAACGCTGCTCAATATATCGGCAGAGGTCGCCGGTGAAGGTGACACGCAAAGTTGTCTGGCAGAAGAATTAAAGTGTCTCACTAAAGCTCTAAAGCAGGAGTCTGCATCGTCCATCACTATTCCAGCTACTTTGACAAACAGAAATCTAAGTTTAAATCGTACTTTATGTACCAAGCATCTTCCCTCAAACAGTGCGCTCGCTTTTTTTGGTGCTATTTTGTGGTCATTTGTCATTAAATAGAAGCAAATTCTAAAAATGCTAACCATTGAAGCAAATGTTCTTTGACCCTTTGGTGAGCATCTCAACATCAGCTGGCGAGCTCCTGCTCGATGGTGCAAACCAGGGGTGTCCAAAGTGCGGCCCGGGGGCCATGTTTGGCTTGGCACTGTTTTTTTATTGGCCCACAGCAATTCTAAAAATAGAAGAAAACTAAAAACAAAAACGTAAGTAAGTAAGCAGTAATTTTACAAAAACAAAGTCATAAAAAAAAATATAAAAAAAAGTTGTAATCTGATGAAAAAATTTGAATATTACAATAATAATGTCATAATATTAATATTATAATATATATAGTATATATATTATTATATATATATATTATAATATATTATATTATAATATTATATTAATATTATAATCTCATTTTGTAGCTTGAAGTTGAAATATTAAAGAAAAAGATATATTTTGAAGTTGTAATATGAAAAATAAACCAAACAACAAATAAAGTTGTAATTTTTTGACAATTAGTTGGAAAAGTTGGAATTTTATGAGAATGAACTCAAATCATGTCATTTTAGTAGCATAGAGATGAAACATTAAAGACAAACTATGTTGTTTTTTGAAGTCGTAACATTCTGACAAACAAACAAAAACAAAACAAAACAAAAAAGAAGATGTCGTTTTTGGAAAATTGTGTTAGGGAAAAAGCTGCAATATAATGGGAGCAAAGTCAAAATATCACCGGAATAAAGTCATAATATTACGAGAAGAAAATTGACAAAGTTTATGTAAGTAGAAAGTTTAAATGTTTGGAACAGTTAGAAAAAAAACAGGAAAAATGGGTTAAAAAGGAGCAAAGAGCAAAGTTTATACTAATAGTACTCTTTTTCACCTAAATCTCAGAGCTGTAGTGCACTCGGGTATATACTGTACTGTACAGCTGCTGGCACTAAGACGCCCCATTATAGTCATGAATGGATAATTATTAATGGATAATTCATAATTATACACTAACTCCCCTACTAACGAACATCCGACGTGCAAACACTCGGACATACGAACACAATTCGACTGGTTTATATTTTCATGTGTTTTGCCTTATAAGTCCATATTTCTACTGTACATGCTTGACCAGCAGAGGGCACTGTGACACTGCTAATGGGACCAACAGACGCCTGGGATAGAAAGCTACATTGTAGCTGTATGATACAACCCGGACAGAGCGTGTGATTAAAGTTTATGAAGAGTTAATAGGCCTGCTTAATTCTACACCACCCACAGAACACTACCTCTTTTAGAAGAGTCTAACCACCACCACCATTTGTCCTTTTTTTTCAATATCTCCTCCTCCTCCTCCACAACGACGTATGCTGGACCACTCCTCTTCAAAGGTAAATAACATTTATCATTACGTATTATTATATCACTTTTATTATTGTTTTTTTCATTCATTATCCTGGTTTAATATTACTACTGCATCCAAACTCATATTTACATACATACACATATACTGTATATGTATACACGTACATGTAGTACCTATATCATTGGTGATATTACCTTTTCCCCTACTTAAGAACAATTCCACTTAAGAACGGTCGTCTGGAACCAATTGTGTTTGTAAGTTGGGGACTATCAGTAACTATCAGTGAAGACACATACAAGGTGTTTTCTATGCCATGGAAATGCATGGTAACAAATTGAAGTTCTGGGAAATTCCAAGTACATCCATGAGAATGAAAATAGGTCTTTGTCCCAATACTTTTGTCCATACAGTGTGGCAAGTCTATCTGGATCAGACGTTTGAGGCCAGGAAATGCTACGCAAAGTGCACCGACATTGTGTTCCACCAGTTAGCTAGCTACAAAGGTCGTAACGGATGTGTCTCGATGTTGGGCAAATGAAGCCAGAGCAGTTCACGCAAAACACAGACAAGTGTTGACACAAGCCCGTTATGGAACGCCGGGTCTCCATGTAAATGAAGATGCTGGGGCTAAAAATAGTGTCTACAGGCATCCCTTTCAGACACCAAGCTTTTCAAACTGATACTAGAATGTCACTCTGTGGAGCGCAGGCCTGAAAAATCCTGATTTGGATCACCACCAGCATTCCCTGGATGGTATCCTTCTTTCCTTTGGAAAATGTAGCTCATGAATTCAAAGTTTGCCAGCTGTGTGAAGAGCAATTTAATGTTTTTTTGAATGGATAACAAAAAAGATCTACGTTGAATAGAATTACAATTCGTATAACCCAGGGATGTCCTAACGTTTTCCGCATACTGAGAAAGCAAAGACTGGGGGAGCTACTCTGATATTTAAATTTTGTAAAGCAAGCCAATGTAGATATGCTAAGAAGTTAGATCTATTTAAAGACAAAAACAGCCTGTGATGTAAGTGAGAAAGCCGACTACCGTACAACCTTGGTTGGCATCATTAGTTCACGCCGCAAGGTCCGACTCTAACCAAAACGGATGTTAACCGAATCAGTTTTTCCCATAAGAAATAATGTAAATCCCATGAATCAGTTCCAGGAAGCCAAAATGAATGGTATTTTTAGAATGTGCCACGGGCCAATAAAAACAAAACAACAAAAACAAACAGAGGCGACACCCCAGCTATAACGTTTTGCAGAATTACACTTGATTTCCGTACATTCCCAAAGAAGGTTTCCAACGCTGCCAGCACGGATCCTGAATTTGGTCCAGATTTCTTCACTATTCCCATTCATGCTAATAAAAGCGGAAAAACCACATTCTCACTTTGGTCTGAGTCGACATCAAAACAATAAATCACAAAATAACTACGTAAATGAACAATGCAAACAAACGGTCACAAAAGCATCACCTCTGCGGCGGACCGCATGAACAATGGTGGCAATTCCCTCGTCTCCTCACTCTTCAAAAGCCCTCATGTTGTCCACACCGAAGGCTGCCGATGCAGCCTGGCTTTTTGTTCCAGAACAACGACAGCAGTGTTCATTGTGACGCTAAAAGTGACCTTGACAGAACTCAGTTCCAGACGCACATCCCCGTGCTGACTGATCTGACGAGATAGCAAGATATAAGACTTATCCAGTTCTTTCACCTGTCATTGCTCTCCGGGGAGACGAGGGAAGAGGTGGCTCCCGCTTCGGGGTATCGGTGACAGAGTGAGTGTGTCTGAGGAGATCAGTTTAGGGAGATTAACAGCTCAGTCCATCTCTGTCACCAAGTGCTGCTGAACCTTGACACAGCTTAGAGGTATTTCCAGGTCACACCGGTAAATGACATCCCCGTGCAGCAGGTGGAGGTATGCAGCTGGATGCCTTGATTGAGGTCCCTCATTACGTCCCATACGTGTAACGTGAGGTAAGGGGTCTCAGTAATGCGGAAATAACCATATGGCTCCCGTCAGCAAAGAAGGCGCAAGCGTTTTTTTTTTTTTTGGTGCCTCGGCTTTTGTCATGAATGTCTTCCGCGGACAGATACACGAGGCAAACGGGCGCTTTGTGAGCGAAAACCAAAATCCTATGAAAACCGGGACCACTTTTGTCATTCAGAAAAAAAAACGTGACAGAAATCCCTCGTTTATCACGGTGAATTGGTTCCAGACCATTCCAGTGAATTTCCGCAAAGCAGGATTCCTTATTTGTAAATGGAATAGTTTCATAGTTACAGCGTAGAAAACCTGTTTACGGCCTTCTAAATACGAGTTTTGGCATTATTGAAGCCCTCTGGACATGAAATAACACCCCTATAGTCACCTTTACACTCCTATGACCCAATACAGGAGACATAATCATAGAAAATGTGACACGTGCTTGTGTGTGTTACTATAAATGCATTCCCTATGGCGGGGGTCCCCAACCACCAAGCCGAGGCCCGTTTTGGCCCCGCCCACAGGCCCGGGTTGTAAACCTTCAGGTGAAATGACAAAAAATACACATAAAAAAATATGGGCCATTATTTTATTTAAAAACTAATATACAGTTGGAAATCCCACGGTTTTTGCATGTTTATGTTGTACTGTTTCATTGTGTCTTGACGAGTGGCGACCCGTCCCGCTTTGTTCGACAGTCCTTGAACGCACCACAGTCGTGTGACCACAACCCTTTTTCTTTCACCTCATATTTGGTCCCAAACGCTGATAGATTAACATGAATCTTCTTCTTCTTATTCTTATTGGATACTATGTGGGAATCCATAAAGGTAAGATTTCATTGCCTTATTGAGCGTGCTTTTTTGTTCGGTGCACAACCTCAGGTTGTACTGGTGCATGGTGGGTCTGTATTCCGTGGCTCCATAAAGTTTGGGGACCCCTGTAGGTCCTGTAGGGCGTACAGGGCCTGAAAAAGAGGCGGACGAGGAGTGACGTCCGAGGTTCAGAGTTGATTTTCATTGTTTTGCGTGGGTGAAAGTAGCCCGTGTTGACTATTGTGCCGGTTGTGAGATCATTCAAACCTGCAATAAAAGTTTGTTGTTTATGCAATCAAGTCTGGTGCTTGTGTGTCTCCCCCAACAGTAAAATTAGTGACCACTAGTGACCAGTGTAGAATACCAAACAACATTTCATCAGTGTCTTCCAATGCGTTTTCTGAATGCCTTATATTTGTATTTGAGTTCATTTGCCATTTTTATGCTTGAAAATGCTTAATTCAGGCCAAAAAAATAGGCCATGTGCTTAAATATGAATATATTTTGACAAACAGCAGGCTTTTTAAGCACGACTCAGCATGATTTATTAATGAATAGATTTTTGAAAAAACGTGACAGAGTGAAACGGCGAGATTCGTGGCTCGGGACGACCGTACACGTCGAGTCTGAATGTTGCAGGTACAGTGTCAGGGACCGTCTTAAAAATCAATATCTCTTTCAGGGGTGGCAGAAAAACAATTTGAGGCCAGTCGGCTTTGCACAGAAAAGGCAGGGATCGAGTACAAACATTTTTCTGCCTTCAGTAACAGCGTTTTATGACATTAGTGTCGGTGTGTATGTTGAAGAAGTAGTCAAGTAGTTGCAGCACACGGCTTGCTCAGCTGTCAGGGTAATACTTTCATCAAACACGTTTTTCATCCAAAAATGAAAACACACACACACACACACACACACACCATGTCTGGTGCAAATCTCCTTGTCTGCTCTGACAGAATGTTGGAGAAGTAAAAAGCAGCAGAACTAACAAGCAGGTTTCTCAGCAAACAGCTCCGGATGTGTGCGCCGTCCCGGCCAGCAAAGCACACGTATACACACACACACACACACATATACCTGTGTTTGTCAACACGTGTTGCTCCCCCCCCACAGCACACATGCCCGCACGCTGTACGAGGTGTGCTACGCTGATAATGTCAAGTTCTTTTGGACTTTAGCCTGCCCGTCTCTGGTCCTAAGTCGAAGAGGCTAGCTCACGAGGGTGAGCTGGATAGGGGGCAGGCGGTGATGTGCTGGGGGGGGGACGACAGTCTCCGTGCAGCCTCCCCTGCCTGTGGTGAGAAATGGTGCGAGACCGTGTCGGCAAAGGATCAAGACCACGTTGCAAGCAAAGGTCGTCCTCCTATCTCCTATCTCCGCAACGCCACTGGCGTCCTTTCAGGGCTGTTATGGCTGTTATGCGCCTTTTCTTTCTCGCTTGAATATGACTTTTTTGTCTTCATATTTTGACTCTATTCTGGTCAAATTACAGCTGTTTTTCCCAGTTCTGCTGTTGTTGTTTTTTCAACTATTTCAACTTCCTTCCTGCAAATGTTCTTCTGGTAATGATGTCTTTGCCCATTTGTTGACTTCATTCCTCAAATATTACAACCTTTTTCCACAACCTGTTTTTCTTTCTCATAATATTACAAGTTTATTCCTGCAAACTTGCGCCATTTTTTTTCGTTAGAATACGACTTTCTTCTCTTAACAGTTTGACTTTATTCTTGTAAAATTACAGCTGCTTTTCAAGTTCTGCTTTTGGTTTTGTTTTGTTTTTATTTTCCAACTATTTCACCTTTCTTCTTGTAAATGTTCTTCTCGTAATTATGACTTGTTTCCCATCATATTTACTTTTACTTCATTCTCGTAAAATTAGAGCTACAGTATGTTTTCCAGTTCTGCTGTTTTTTTTTTTTATTTTCCAACTATGTTCTTCACAAAATTAGGATTTTTTTCCATATTATTTTGACTTTATTCCCATAATATGATAATGTTTTCCCCCAACTTAATATTGTGTTAATTTTTTTGTTTGTTTTTTGTAATATTACAAATGTATTCCAGGAAAATTGTGCCTTTTGTTCTTGTTAGAATACGATTTTTTTCCTCTTAATATTTTGACTTTATGTATTCTCGAAAAAAATGACAGCGGTTTTTCTCCTCTTGTGCTGTTGTTTTTTATTTTGTTTTTTTTATTTGTTGTTATTATAGTTTATTAACTATTTCAACTTTTTTGTAAATGTTCACCTCATAATTATGACTTCACTCTCATAATATTTTGACTTTATTTGCATTACAGTGTTCCCTCGTTTATCGTGGGGGGTAGGTTCCCAAAATAGCCCACGATAAGTAGGCCAGGCTCGGCCATTAACAGCACTAATACGCTGTAATTAAAAAAAAAAAAAAAAGCACAAAAAAATCCACGAAACAGCAAATCTACAAAATCTTATAGGTTTTCCCACCAATCTAATTTCCCAAAAATCACAACTTTATTCATTGCTTTGTTTGTTTCTCATCATATTATGACTTTTTCTTAAATATTATATGCTACTAAAATAATGTTATTTTTCCTTAGCATATTACAACATTATTCTTGCAAAATGACAACTTTCTTGTTAGATTACAACTTTTTTTCTGGTGATTTTCCATTTTTGCTGTTGTTGGTTGTTTGTTTTTAGTTTTCTTGTTAAATGATATTTGTGCCGCAGGCCAATAAAAACAGTGGCATCACACAAATGGTCCCTGGCCCGCACTTTGGAAACCGCTGGTCAACGGTATACTAACAGTACACTACTTTTGTTCATGCTTGTGGTTGAATAGTAATAATAATAGTATGTATAATATATGATAACAGCTAATAAGTCTGAACCAAAGTGGTAAAAAGATGCATTGTGGATGCTTCTGTCACGCTTCTTTCTTAAATACTGTGCTTGACAAAAGTGACGGATGGAAACAAAATGGAAACAAGTGTCTTTGTGCAATTTGTGAGAGGGGTACAACGCATTTTTTGGCGTTTGTGAATGCGCTTCGTGGTCCGAGGCTCTCAGCAGGTGATGCTAAAAAGCTCTGACAAATTCACACACTTGCAAACATTTTCAATGTGAGTCATTTACTGTACTTTTCAGCAACGAGGCCGGCGCTTCCGTTGGCATCCGCCGCCGCCACAGCAGGTGGTCTGGAGCTGACCAGGACAGAGCTGTGAATATCAAACTCAAATGTGTCACAAATGAGTGCTGGAATTCCAAATGTGTCCAAACTGAATGTTGCACCAAAATATCAGTGTGCTGCGAGGCTGCTCGCTATGCCGTATACGCCGACGCCGAGGACTGCTTTGCAATTCTAGTATGTGCTTTCACGTAGCGTGTGCAGCGGCGGAAAATCCTTCACCCACTGCCTTCATTTTGTAACTTTTGGTTCTATTAGGAGCGATGATTCCCCCAAAGGAGCAAACATATTTTCGGCTGAATACTGACTTGATTTAAAGCAAAAATGTATACCTGCGGCACTCTAAAGAGCAAGACTAACAGCTCACTGGAGTGTCCATGAATCAGGCTATTTCTCACAAGGATGGATGGAAAAGTCACCATGAACTTCGTACGCGTGCAGCAGTCATAGATTGCTCATACATGCAGAGATGCCATGTGACGTTAAACGCTCCCGTACGTCTGCTGCTGGCTGCATCCTGCTGAGCGGTGCTCTTTTCACCTCCTTCTTCATAAAGGAAAGCCCCGGCTGATGCATTTACAGTGATGCATCCATGTGTTGGGTGCAGGGTGTTAGATTGTATGAATTAGTGAAAAAACAACCCTACAACATCAGCCAACCCATCCATCCATCCGTTTTCTATCCTCATGAGCCAACCGTCCCTTAAAAAAGCCCTCCAAAAAGCACCAACAAGGCTGCATTTCCATAACGTGATCTGCGTATTAACTGCATTGTTATTAGCATTGCGACGCCCAAGAACTACTTTATTGGCGTAGTGACACCTCGCCACACCACAGCGGCTAGTTACTAGCTGCCGCCACCATCAATGCACCCAGGAAGTTCCCAAAATACTTAAGTATTCCATGTTATCATGAATGTACCTGTTACTACTTGCTCACAGCGTGGATAAGAAAACCACTAAACCTTGTTGGAGCTTTTTGGAGGTGTTCTCATAACAGCCTTTTAGGTGTGTCCCATTACGTGCATGAATTAGCTGCCTCTCTATCTATATATCTATCTATCTATCTAGCTAGCTATCCATTTAGCTATCTATCTAGCGAGCTAGCTATCTACCAAGTGTACTTCTGTTTCTGGGTCATGAGGTTGTTGTAGCAACTTAGCT
Organism: Dunckerocampus dactyliophorus; assembly: GCF_027744805.1. Taxonomy (NCBI): domain Eukaryota; kingdom Metazoa; phylum Chordata; class Actinopteri; order Syngnathiformes; family Syngnathidae; genus Dunckerocampus; species Dunckerocampus dactyliophorus. Next base: position 30,692,256 of record NC_072828.1, on the reverse strand, counting down.
ACGCTACAGAAGTGTTGCTTGTTGTTGAGTTGAGTGGAGAGTAAACCGACTGGTGCCACGTACCTCCACTCCTGTCTCGTTGTGAGTAACATCTCCACGTTTGGTGATCCTCGACGTGGGTAAAAATGTCAAGTGACAACGGGAGGCCGGCGATACAAGCCCACGTGTTAGCTAACCACGCCCGTGGTTTCAACACATCAAGCCGAGTTCCGACTGCAAGGAATAACACAGGACGTGACGAAGTATTTCCACGTATTGGCGCCACCGGATGCCTCGATGGCGGCAAGTACGGGAGCCCATAGGCCTATACAGTATATACAGCAGTTTTTTATTATCAGTTTTCATTACAGGGAAAATAACGATACCGATATTACAATACTAAGCAATATCAGGCCATATTTATTGATATTATCGGACATCCCTAGTTTTTATATCTTTAGAAGGCACAGAAAAGAGAAAGACGTGTGCTCACGTCTCACATCAGGATTGTGGATGAAAAAAAGTGAACTTTTCCTTTAAAGTGATAGTTGGGATTTTTGACAGGAAGTTGTAGGACATCCCCATCAGCAGTGTAGTACATCGACGGTGACTTACCGCCAACTTCGTCCGGGGAGCCGAGTTCTGGTCGGATTTCGGTGATGAGGAACGTCGTTCCGGTTAGTTGGTGGGGCCGCTCAAGTCAAGAGTTTGGCTTCTCAAAACAATATGCGTTCAAAAGAGTTTGGTGTCACTTTGTCTCCCGTGTCCATTGTTGTTTGTGTGTGTCCCACAGCGGCCAAAGACCACTGCGACGCACGTGCACTGGCCAAAGGAGCCCGTGGTAAGCGCTAAGCGGTTGTAAGCTAGCCTTACGAGTTTGAAGAGTGTGAATGACTAGTTTATCTGTCGTAAAGTCAACTTTCTGAATGCTTGTCGTGCAGCATTCAAAGTTCCAGCGTGTGGCCCCGTCCCCCTTGTGTACCGAACAATGCTTTTGTCTTATCCACTTGTCTTTGTCCTGAAAAGTTCACATTGAAATGTTCTTTCAACAAGACGACTATACGTCCATTATTAACGCTGCATTGTCGTTTCACGTCTGAAAACGGGGAGAAACATTGCAATAAGAAGCCATTGTCAGCTAGACAATATGGAAATGTACTTACACACACACACACACACACACACACAGAAAGAGACAGTCGTCAGCAATTTTGTGCGCTCTCTATTCTGTCCACACACTGTGCGGCTCCCGTCTGTGCTCCAGTAGTGCAAGAAGCAGCTGTCTGAAACAAAAAAGGTGCCTAACACGAGTCTGCCCCACACGCACTTGAATGTTCCCATCTACGTGTCTACGGAATGCTTTGCTCTGTCCTCGGGAGACTCGGCAGACATTTGGTAGGCATATTTGCCATTAAAACGAGGACCACGGGGGACGCCGTGGCTAGAAATAGGGGCCAGGAAACTGGCTTGGAAACCCAAAGCACATCCCAAAGTCCACATCCCATCTGATCAAATCTTACATCCTGAATTAAATGATGTTGCAATCGCAGGTAATATTCTGAAATGCGTGCGCATACAGTAGGAAAACGCTCAAAGGTAGCAAAGCATTTTTTCTTTATGATATACGTTGCACTTTGAGCCCCATTTAATATTCTCATGTAGCAGAAATGAGATTCCACAGTATTGTAAATATCAGTGCTGGTCCTGCTCCCGGAAATAAAATGCAAATTTGACCACACGAGAGAGAGAGAGAGAAAACTCTGTGGATTCAAATTCTATCGTCATGCGTATTTGTTACGTCGGAGCACGTTTTAGCTCCAATAAGCTAAAATCTACATTTATTGTCTAAAGCTACATTTTGTGATACCTTTTTATTGTTGTGTATGTGAATAATCCTCGTTTATTTACCAGGATCATTTTAGAACGCAGATGTCGATGATTTCTGTTATAAAATGGCTGGAACCAAAACGTCTTGAACTCGTTCAATCCCAGGCATTTTTCAAAAGACAACCCCTTCTGTAGCGGCCATTTTAGATGAACTTGACTGATCTTTCAAGGCACACACAATATTGTGTTCTACGGCTAAATAAACATGGAACCGACCAAAAGAAAGATTAGACTCCCGTCTTTCATCAGAAAAAAAAGTTTGTTTCTACCTTTTCCCGTTCTTTAGTAATCAGCGGTTGGACATACGTAAGTTTCAGGAAAATATCAGTTCCCAACTACAAAAGGGAGAAAGCCAGCTTTTAGTGAAAAGATACATTTCAAGCAGAACTTTCACTTTGACACAAATATATTTTTGCTTTTTTGACAGCTCAGATATCTAAACAACTATAAAAACATAAACAACACAAAAAGGGGTTGTTTTACATCAAAATAACAATTTATTTACAAATATAACACCATGAACTATTTACAGTTTTCACATTTGGACCTGCACTACGTGTGTGCATGTGTGAGCACGCGTGTGTGCGCGCGTGCGCGTGTGTTAAAATGCCCCTACAATGGGTAACCTTCTGCCCGTTACACTCCTCCGCGCTCTCTCACTTCTTGTCCTTTCGGTCGTAGATGGACTTAAAGGAAGTATGAACTCCGCTCCTCGGGGAGGAATCTCATCCCCGACCCAGAGATGACACTGCACCCTTTTGCGGGCGAGAACCATGGACTCGGACTCGGAGGTGCTGATTCTCATCCCAGCCACTTCACACTCGGCTGCGAACCGATCCAGTGACCGGTGGGCCGCTCCTCGGCTACAGAACCTAGCGCTCTGGTGGTGCGCGAGGTGGAGAAGGTATAGTCGGACTCGCCTTGACACACGGCAAGGGCTCTGGAACCAGTCCTCCTAAGAGTACTCTATCTGCGATCTATACATAGATATATGCTGTAAATATATTTAGATAAGTTTCAACGTTCATCCTTGTGCAGAATGCGCTACGCCATGTGCCCAACAGGTTCACTGTAGAAGTGGTTAACATGTGGGAGGCTTTTTCTTGTCTCATTAATAACCAAGACGATTGTGTATCTATGTTGTTAGATTCTCCCGCAGCATCGGATGACTCAACTAATTAACAAAAGGTAGGCATGGTGTTTGACCCATGTATAATTAAATGCAGCACATTCATCAAATTAGAGGCTGCAGATGGAACGCACGCATTTCATTCCTGCAGCTGTGCTGTTCAGGGTAATGCTTTCAGGTATTTCATCAACTGGAAGGGGTGACTTGGCTTTCACAAGCAGCTATATGGATGACATCGCTTGAATACAACAGACGTTTGTTGGGGATGACGCCTGCATTCATCTCTCGGGAAGTCATACATTTAGAAGAGAAAGCCATTTTTTTGGGAAGGGTTCTCCGTACAGTATGTTCCTTTGTCCGCTTGATTTAGAGCTGCGCAAATCCCAAACAGGTGTGAAAACAACTAAATGGACTCGGAGCTAGCACGGGGGTCTGCCACTTTCACTGCTATGAGGGCCACTTGGACCAGATGAACGGCGAGGCGAGCTACTTGCGTTTTACTTACAGTATACGACTGGCAACATTTATTTCTACGTCATGAAGCAGGTCTTCACTCCAACAGTGCGGCCATTGTCTTTGTGTTATTTTGTAGCAGTGTGTCATTAAATGGAGGCTTATGGTCTGAATCGAACCATTATCCAAATGCTAAGACTTGAAGCAACTCGTCAAAATGTTGGAGACCCGTGAAGCTTCAGGCTAGAATTGGGGGCTTTAGATCAACTGCAAATATGTTTCTGTGTGACACTTTCAGGGCACAGAAAACGTTTCGCCTCTCAGCCGAGCAGACTTCATCAGTTCATGCTCGAGGACTAGATAGGACAGCTCTAGTCTGAGGGGTTGGATCAGGATCCAAAGTATTTATCCTCTAAAGGAAGAAGCATGCCCGGATGAGAACAGTTTCACTCTTGTCGTTAAGATCCAATGGAGTGAGGAACTCTGCTGGCCAACGACAGTCGTTTGGGCGGATTCACCTCATTAGCATTCCTTTCAGATGTAACGATGGCCATGGACACGCGTGTCACCACAAAAGAGCAAAACCGTTCTTGCCTGGACATGTCTCTACTTTTACAGGATGCGTACTTTGGATCCTGCACCAAACCCTCACACTAGAGCTGTCCTATCTAGTCATTGAGCATGAACTGAAGTAGCATGCTCGAATGAGAGGCGAAATGTCTTCTAAGACAACCTGAACAGTGAAGTTGCGATCGATTCAATGCCCTGAGAATACATCAACCTGGTCTCACAGGGTATGCAAAACACACAAGATCGCTGGTAAAGATGAATGAGTTTTCTCCGTTGGGTGGATGTTCTCTCTTTGTGTTGTGCGTTGTTTTCACAAATTTTGCCAAAAATGTTGGCCAGAAAACCTACAGTCATGAACTCTGGGTAGTGACAGAAAGGACAAGATCGTGCGTACAAGCGACCAAAATGAGCTTGAATGAAGCGGCATGCTCGAATAAGGGGTCAAATGTCTTCTAAGACAACAGTGAAGTCTCGATCAATTTTGTGCGCTGAGAATACAATAACCTGGTTGAATGACAAGATCACATTCTCACAAGAAAAGCAAAACACACAAGATGGCAAGTTTCTGCCTGTTTCGTGCGTCATTTTCACATATTTTCCCAAAAACTTTCATCCAAAAACCTATGGTCATGAGCTTTGGGTTGTGACCGAAAGGACAAGATTGCTGGTACAATGACTTTCCTCCATTGGGTGGCTGCTCTCCCCCCGTTTTGTGTGTCGTTTTCACGAATTTTCCCGAAAAAGTTGGTCTGAAACCTATGGTCAATTGCTGCTGCAATTGTAAGATTCCCGTGGCAGTCAAATTTAGATGTTGTACTGTATTTTCCGAACATTTGCTCATTTTAAAAAGCATGTCAAATAACATAAAAATATTTATTTTCTGGTAATTGCAGCGCATTCATTTTTGTGCATTTTTATCATTGTGAGAATACGCTTGCCAGCGTATCCGTGCTGCAATACAAAGTCTTAAAAAGTCTAAAATCCATTCATCTGAACTTAAAATGCCTAAAATTCTCTTAAAATATAAAATGCATAAACTCACTCTCACTTTAAAAATGTTCCAATTTTGAGGATGCTACAACGTAACTACAAAATGGAAAAAAAAGCACCTGCGCAATTTTTCGAGCACAACCAGCTTGTGTCTCGTGTCTTTTGTACTTTTTTGCCAGCATGGGCGTGAAATGGGTTTTAAATTGTCTTCATTATGGTCATAAAATGTCTTACATTTGACTTGATGAAGCCTGCATAGACCCAGAGTGCTAGCTTGGCACCTAAATAGTGAAAACATGGAGTTTCGTGGACGCGTGGCACAAATGTAGCTGCAGGTTTTGTGATCTCCAGACGCCACAGCCGAAGCCAGGATAATCTGTCAAAGTCAATGGCAATTGCCAAGTGTGAAGAAAGGACATGTGCGGCTGACGCTGAGTTTAAGTGCACCGCCTGTCTGCACAAACCTTCCAAAACGACACGGCGAGCATCTCAGGGTGTGTACCTGCTCCGTCCCGCTGCCATGGCACAGTAAATGGCTATTTATCATGGCAGGGATGGATTTGACAGCCTCGCCCTTCCTTTCAAACACAACCATAATTCAAAAGTGGCCGCGCGGGGTAAATTACACCCTCAATTCAGAGAGAATCAACCTTTTCGGGGTGCAACTTTTGGTTTGCAGAGTGGCTTTCAGACTGCCGGTTTGCGGTACAACAAAAGGCTGTTGGCTCCACCGTGGATGCTTCATTCTGACTTCATTCTGGCGGAAAGATGACAAATGGTTGGCACTATACGATACCATTCCACCATACAATGCATGTGTGGGGGCAGCCAAGCATGCGAAGTGCTTGTGAGCTGGCGAGCAAGAGACAGATTGCGGCGTTGGATTCTTGCGAGAGATGACACTTTATGATCGTTATCATTAACACTTATCATTAACAACTGATTTATTCTCCACATTCATCACAACAGTCGGGATGATACTTCCTCGGGGATCCGCTTAATGCGGTGACCTGAGATCGACCAAACGGGATGAATACGTGTGTAACATCAGGACGAAAATGGGTTTGGAGTGTGCGGACACTTTATTTATTCAAATTTATTTGATTTATGTATCTAATTTTAATTTAATGTTAGCGTCGGCTTTAATGTGATTATACAAACATTTGTGTCCTAAACCACATATTCATGTGTTCATTTTCTACTTCCACTTAATCCTCACTAGAGTCGTGGGGGTATGCTGGAGCCTATCCCAGCTGATTTTGGGGGAGAGGCGGGGTACACACTGGACTGGCCGCCAGCCAATGGCAGGGCACATTTGTCATTTGTGTCACTTCCTGAAAAGAACCATTTAGACCAAAATCACTTTTCACATTTACGTATTTCTTAAAAATTATTATGACAGCTCTGCAAGTCCACTAACGTAAACATTTTAAATAGTTGTAATTTTAATTTAATTACATTTAAATAATTAATAATCCAATGATAAAAATACAATGTAATGTAAAATAAATAGATTTCAATTTTATTTATTTTTCCCAGGAAATACTGTACTTGTAGCTTTTATTTGCATCATCATTATGAACACTTTATTTATGTATTTATTATTTTAATTTGAAAGAGATTGTAGTACGTGTTTGTACAAGCATTGTACACACATTTGTGTCTGTGCCATTTTTAATAGTTGCAATTTTAAATTTAATCGTCTAGCTCCAGGAAATACTTGCTGTATTTGTAAAAAAAAAAAAAAATATATATATATATATATATATACTGTATATATATATATATATATATATATATATATATATATATATATATATATATATATATATATATATATATATATATATATATATATATATATATATATATATTATTGTTATTATTATTATTATTCATTGTTACTTACAGAATTGAAATTTTAGAATGAAGTACATGACAGCTCTGGGAGTCCACTAATGTTGACATTTTTCATAATTTCAATAGTCTACTTCCTGGAAATACTTGCACCTTTTATGTGCATGCAGTATTCGTGGGGGGAAAAGACAAATATTCCAATGAGTGTTCATTAAATACTGTGAGATGGTTCAAATCTTAAGGGTTTCTCTTTTAAAAGCGTCCCAAGTCTGCAGTGTTGTAGCCTAAAGTAAGTATGACCACGAATGGGAACAATTCTCGGATCTTTCTGAGTAATCAGGAGTGAAGGCGAGGGTTCAAACTGGCAGCCAATGGCAGCCCGAGAGAGGCGAGCCAGCCAACCGTGGTGCCTTCAACCGTGGCTTTATTTGTTCTGGAGGGCTGCTCTCCCCTTTTTATTCTTTTTCTCCTCATTTCTAATTCCTCTTGCCCCTATCCGCATTGGGCTCACCCCCCAGACTTATTAGAATGGCTTTGACCTCATTATTCTGCATAGACCCAGCTGGTTCCCTCTTTTTTTTTAAAATGTCAGCAAAAGCTACAACCAACCAACCAAGTGTGTGTCTGTGTGTGTGTGTGTGCGTGTGCGTGTGTGTGTGTGTGTGTGTGTGTGTGTGTGTGTAGGAGGCAGGTTTTGGTCATCAAAATGTGTCTCACATGAGTCCCACAAGCTGCGTGTCAGACAGAAATGAGAAAAATAAAGTTGGTGTGGGCAGACCAGGGGGACCGAAGAGGATGCAGGTGTTTGGCTGCATTCCGTCAAGCAGGTGCACAGTGTGTATATGTGTGTGTGTGTGTGCGCGTGTGTGTTTTGGACGTCACACACTGGCTTAAAAAGCGTAATGCTAATGCAAAACACTGAAATAAATGAGCACAGACTGCTTGGCTCATTTGGACAAGGACCATCAAACAATCCTTGCATTTCAACAAGAACTAACATTTTCGTCCAGTTGTGTCAACAAAACTCACACACCACTCGTCACGTTTTAGTCATCAAAGAACCCTGTTTAGCTCGCCACCGTGTTCGTAACCATGAAGGACTAAGATGGCCGTGCTCCCAGCGTACAACCTGTAAGTGGAACGTGCGTGCTGCTCGGCTGCTCGGACGTACGGCTGACGCTTCATTCGTACAGCCAACGCAAGTAAGCTGGAAGACCAACGTCCAACGAACTTGCAATAAAAGTACTGACCTTGCGTTCCATGCGGGCGTCGTGTGAAGGTTGCAGGAGCTACCGTGAGCTGGCCGTTGTGCGTACCAACGATGTAAGATCTGTACCGGAAACATGATTGGTTCTGCACGTGCGCCAGACCGAAGTCACTTCCTCCACTCGCAAATTATTTACAACAGCGCTTCTGCGACGTTAATTGGTTTGTTTTTTCAAGTTATGAACATAAACGGTCAATAACCATACGTAACACGTGTAATCTATCAGGGCTTCCTTCTTTTCCTCAGTGACGCGTGTAGATGGTCTTTACTCACCAACCGTGACCTCATGCAGCACATGCACAGATGCGCCACAGGCGTGTATGTCATATCCGCTCACGTAAAAAACAAAATGTATTACGACAGGAATCATAAATATAGATATATTTCCATATGCAGTCATGGAAAACGTCATTCGACCACGCTTGTTTCTTCAGTTTCTTGTTCATTTGAATGCCTGATACAACTAAAGCTACCTTTGCTTGCACAAATATAACAAAAATAGCTCATAAGAGTTCTATTTTTTGGCAGTACAATGCTATAGCTATTCATGTAAGAACCTCAGTGATTTTGGTTATTATCAAGAAAACCATGGAAGTTGCTGACATCAGCTCGAATGAATGAAATTCTTGTGAGTTATATTTGTTATCATCAAGATATTAGTCCAAGCAAACGTACCTTTAGTTGTACCAGCCATTAAAATGGATCAATAAACTGAAGAAACAAGGGTGGTCTTGTCATTTCTTCCCTGTATATTACAGTAGAGACATACCAAACAGGGGGAATAACAAATATACATTGCTAAATACAAATACACATCTATCTAACGCCATAGGCACCCTAGCAGCTTTATTTACACCAGTTTTGGGGAGATTGATGCACCCTTGCCGTACGGGCAACACGCGACCGATGTAGGAAATACATGAACGTGCGCTGGCCACACTAACTACATATATGGGTTCACGTGTGGCGCGTGACACACATACGGAGTCCGCAAGTCCGACGTACAAAAAAGTGTACATTTTGCCCAAACACGACACCAGCAAAACGTGCCAAGGACACACATTGGACGACGCACGAAGAACCTCTGCGGCCAGTCTACGGCTCAAAAAGTAGCACGTTACACATGCGTTTTTGCACGTAGACCGGCCTTAGGAGCCCGTACGACTGGTTTTAAACGTGGTAGTGTCTCGAAAATGGCCGCTTGATGAGCAACCAGGCCGTACCGTGCATACGACATGCTACCAATCGGCAAGGATACAAGAGGTGAGCAACAGGCAGGCCCATTCAACCTTTCTGCAGGAATTTTTCTACTTTATACCCACACATCTGCAGGCCGTGATGCATTCTGTATTTCACCTGAGTTCTATGTCTTTATTTCAGGTATTCTTAGTTCTTGGTTAGCATAGACGTTTTTTCCCTTCCCTCTAAAAGCAACAGCTGCACACACCGCACTGTGCAACCTACGTGTCTTTCTCAAACACACACACACACACTATCGTGCCTGGGGAAACAATTAATGCTATTAAGTAGAGTAAAGACCTCTGCCTTTGCCTGAATTTTGTGGATGTGTGCATTAGTGGCGAAGAATTTAACAGAATTATTTAAAGCGCTCTCTCGCCAAGTCAGCCGTGGTAAAGAAAGAAAAAAATGGATCTTCACCTTGACCTAAACCAAATGTGTAGTTCCGCGGCCGCGCCCCACGCCTCCACAACCTCCCGCACACCAACCTGCAAAATAAACACAAGCTTCATTTGTGGCAATTGTGCACATGGAAGTCAATGAAGGTTTATTCGTGGCTTCATTGATGCTTGGATCAGAAAGTACATGTTGAGTTTGCGTTTGAAGACGGTTTTGCATCACAGGTTGTTGGTTTGGTTCCGATTAGAAACAATTTTGAAGTCCTTTTCCCACATTCTTTATTTGAACTCTAGCAGCTGTCATACTGTAACAATAGAAATATCAGAACCTAAAACTCACGACATTTGAGTGTATGTGATGAAGACGCATCCGCCGCGTTTACGTACGTGTTCCACGTACTTAAGGTGCGAGGGTCGCAGCCATCTTCATCACATACACTCCAATGGACAGCCGATGGCGCGCATTAATGCCGCGTCAGAGAAAGCAAAGCCGAGCGAATCGTGAGGCCTGATTTTTTTCGAGGAGGCATTTTTGTCGTGCAAACGTATTCACCTTTCGAACGCATGCTGAGAAGCCAAACGCTTTACTAAAGTGACCCCAATAATTTCTCATCACCAGAATCCTGAAGTGGGCTCACGGGACCAGGTGTGGGGTAAGTCACCGCTGATGGGGATGTCCTACTTCATGACAAAACATCCCAACGATCCCTTTAGGCTGTAAACAGGACAAAAGCGGCGCATACTCACCTTTTGTCAAAATGTAAATAAAACAAAACTTTTGCCAGGGCAGTACAGGAATGTGGACGGCCCCAATGACTGGGTTTGCCTTGGGCCCCCAGATGACCAAATACGCTCCTGGGCATGACTCTCTCTCATGGAATGAGTATGTGGTGCGAGGACGCTGTCACATCCGTAAAAGCCGGTAAGAAGCTATATTTTGTACTTGAAGGAAGAAAAGTAAACACTTTACATTTCGAAAGATGAGCAAATCCTCAGAACCTTCAGCCTGCAGTATCACGAAAGTCAGTAGCATTCAAAGTTACATTGATGCACAGAAGAAATACGAGGACGAGGAGTCAAGACGTTCATCACGGATGCTTGGCATCCCGAGTGCGGCGCTGTTTCATACAAGAAGAAACACACACTCTTGGCTTCCCGGCAGTAAATATGTGTGTCATCACGCCACAAACTCCAGAGGATGAAGCATGGAAAGAATCCGACGAGGCAATTAGACAACATCGGGCCAGCTGCTCTCCACTCTCGCCTTCTTCACTTGGAGCTAATTACATAACAAAGACTGTCTTTAATCAAGTCCTGCCTTGAACACCACTAACCCCTTCCTTCCTCTACTTTTCCTTTTCAAGCCCCGATCTCTTCTCACAAATGACAGGAATAAAAATAATAAGAATAAGGAGGGGAAAAAAATCAGTTTAGCTGCTGTACAAGCAGTGACTGGTTGCCGTCGGCTACCAGCTCGCTTTCATGAACAGATTTAAAAACAAAGAAGCATTGAGCACAGTGCAGACCTGTGCACAGAGCAGGGTTACGATTGCAACAACACATCAAACTAACCTGGCTCACGACGGACTAAACCCAGCTCACGTTCCCTGAATATGAAACAATGTGAACATGAGCCGCCATGTCTCAAAGGAGAAAACACGCCACACCAAAGGCGAAGGTGCAAATGTCGACTGTGGGCAGTTTGTGGCGCATGCAACAACACCACGCAAAAAGCCAGGAACTTTACCCGCTAACCAGAAACGTTGCCAGGTACAGCCGTACCTCAGTTAACATCCGCCCTCGGTTAGCGCCTTTTTCCGTTGACAGCCAAAATTTTTGCTAAAATGTTGCTTTGGCTTTAGGGTCCAAAATACCGTCCCAGTTTGTTTACGCCCCCATCTTGAATCGCATGGCCAAGACAAACGTGCACGTGATTGCGCAATGTATTGTGGGACATTTTAGGTTGTTTATATCCGTTTATATCCACTTTGTAGAGCATTCAAACTTACTGTAGCGTGTTCGCTGTAGCATGTGCAATAGCACACGTCGCCACCTGGGCGGCGCACTTCCGCACTGCCACCATGCTTCTAGAATGTTGATATTTATTTTGACATATTTTTAAAATGTTTGCAAGTTGTGCTTGCAGCAGAATATTGTGATTATTTTGACTTATTTTGTTCATTGATGGCTTTGCGGGGGGGTTTCCACAACAAAACTACGCTAAGGCGATGTTTAATAGTCAGTTATGTTTTATACAATCATACAGTTATGTTTGCATCATCTTCTGCATGTAAAACAATAATTGTTGTCTATAAAATGTGTTTTGTGTTAACATTTTTGGGTGTCTGGAACGGATTAATTGGATTTAGCTGTGAATTGTACTATGTGATGTATTTTAATGTATTTTAATGTATAACTTTATGCATGTTCAAAACAAATGAAACCATTACCATAGAGTCACAGTTAGTAGATGTTGTCCCATATTTTGGAGGCCTGGTCGAGGACTGACAACTGCCTGTTCACCAGCTGTCATCGTAAAGCAAAAGATTTCATTGGAAAGTCAATAAGAGGAAGTAGTCAGAGAGCACCAAGCCAACATAGTAAGCGGGCACATGTTGGGCATATGCAATGTCAACAATGCTGATCCTCGCCAAATGGCCTCGCAGGGCCATCTGGGTCAAGATTACTAAACAGATTCAACCTTGGCATCGTTTTATTTCCGAGTGCCGACGGGCCACAGTTGCTCAAAGTTGCCGATGAAGCATCCATCACAGTTGATGTTCGCGTGGAAACTCCGGCTTATCCTAATTATTGCAAATGCAGATTAGCACAATTGACTTGTTTAATCAAATCGTTTGCTTTGTTTAATTATCTGGATATGTGCACAGGGAGCCAGAGGAGCGAGAGTTTTTAGAAGAGAGACATAGATGGGGGGGGCGCCGGTACTAACATTCTTAGCCAGAGGGAATTAGAAAGAAAATTAACAATCCATCCCAGAATTTGCGCACAAAGTCTCACAAAGATGGAATAAGTGAAGGTGAAAAAAGACAAAAACACAAAACAAACCAACGCAAAACTAGTTGACATTGTGAAATCTCATTTCATCGCGGAGCGCTACGAAGACCATTTGTTGCCGTGCATTGAAGTATTTTCATAATTTACACAGAGTCAAGCTAATATGCCTGAGGTTAATTGCATCTCTGCTTTTTCCACTTGACTTCACCTTGACTTGACACTATTGTTTGCCGAGTTTGCCGATGAAGCTCAGGAAAAGTAGAGATCAGGCGCAGTTTGAAGTGTCAGACATGCTCATCAAACGGATCTAAATTCACGTAACCTTTCCTCAGAAGCCTTCGCATAATTACTGACAAGCTGATATTTAACTTCCGACCTTCTCAAAGAAAAAGGACAAAAAGTCTTCATTTGGAGCAAATGCGACCTCACAGTTTCAGCTAATGCTGCAAACTAAGAATGAGTATGTTTGAAAAGCACCATCTGAATATTCTTATCAGTGGCGGAGCCAGAAAAGTTTCAATGGGGTGGCCAAGGTGAGACCGGGTGGGAATAAGTTGATACCTGAAAAGTCTACATGACCACCCTGCAGCTCCGCCTCTGATTCTTATATTGGATTCAGTTCAAGGAATAATTGATTAAAAGTTATGCAAATTCTACACAACTACATAAATGTTCCAAATAATTGTCAGAGCTTTTCTTCCTGCCACTCACACACGCCAGTGACCTAGAGAGATGCAGAGATCCGCAAGGTTGCGCAAGTTAGCAACAACGGAGAAGTAGCTAGGGTGCTAATTGTAAGATAATAGCAATCAATGAAGTGAAATCAGCAAACATGCATGACATCCATCCATCCATCCATCCACCCATCCATCCATCTTCTTCCGCTTCCCGAGGTCGGGTCGCGGGGGCAGAGAAGCCTAAGCAGAAAAGGCCAGACTTCCATCATCCCGGCTACTTTGTCCAGCTCCTCCCAGCAGATCCCGGGGTGTTCCCAGGCCAAGTGTTCTGGGTCTTCCACGAGGCCTCCTACCCGGTCGGGCGTGCCCTGAACCCACGGAGGCGTCCAGGAGGCATCCTCAACAGATGCCTGAGCCCGAAATATGATATGCATTCACCATTTTCAAACCCTCCTGACTAATTTATGCTGTGTGTCCTCACTAGGGTGGCGAGGTGTGCTGGAGCTTATCCGAGCTCACTTTTGGCGAGGCAGGGTACACCCTGGACTGGCACATATAGACAAACAAGCATTCACACTCACATTCATACCTATGGACAATTTAGCTTAACCTAACATGCATGTTTTTGGAATGTGGGAGGAAACCGGAGTACCTGCAGAAAACCCCCCCACAAACACACACGGGGAGAACATGCAAACTCCACACGGAGATGCCCAACGGAGATTCTAACCCGGATCATGCTAACCACCAGGCCACCGTGCAACCCGACATGCTAACCACTAGCCCTGAAATATATCATCTAATTCATTGATTTATTTTCTGAATAAGAAGACGGTTGATTAAGCAGACGCTGCTCTGTCTTCCTTTTGTCCAGAAGAACAGCGAGAGTTTTCCAGTCTTGTTCTAAATGCTAAGAGGCGTTACGAGTGCTAAGGATAAAAAATGTTCACACATTTCCAACACTTGATAAGATTCAAGAAGCACATTGTTTGTCGTACTCATCAAAAACTCTACTCTGCTTTTGTTGCGCAAAGATGAATGCAATCTGTGACTGTGAAGCAGACTAGATGAAATGATTCTGTCTGAATGGCTGACTGGGTGGATTCAGAAAGACGTCACTAAGCCTGGTAACGCTGAAAGGGTTAACAGTGGAAACACCAGGCACACAATTAGTGGCTGACAATGCAGACTATTCAATATAATGCAAGCACATTTGAATTTCATGAACCCAATAACACACCATTGTACCGTGTGATGGTGATATCAATCATTTCTCCTGCATCTTGGATGGCAGCTGATGCTATGAAATATGTCTATTCTTAGCTTTATATACTGTCCATCCTCCATTTGAACAAATGTTTTGCTCCAGTGCTCTTTTGCTTCCCTCTGAAAGGTAATAATAAAGCACTCTGAGAATTGCCAACCTTGTCACTCAAAACAATTGTGGAAAATTTCTGCAGCGGAGGGTAATTGTTTTTTTTTTTTTTTTTTCTGCTGTGTCTATATGAACTCCGGAAACAAATATCTTGCCCTTGTGGGCACTCAAGGACACACGGTGCTGTGTAACCTGCGTTATCAAACTCTTACAAAGACAAACCTTGAGAGCCTCAGGCTACGGCTGCCTAGGACAATGCTGTGAATATTTTATGAGGCGTACCTGCTTGAGAGCACTGGACTTTGACGGATGCACAGTTAACTAGAGGGATTTGTACCGAGCCAATCGTGTATCCACGAATCCCTCGTTTATAACAGATAATTGGTTCCAGACCCAAACGTGATAAGTGAATGTCTGCGAAGAAGGATTCCTTCTTTAGAAATTGAATATTTGCGTAGTTTGAGCATAGAAAACCTGTTGATGACCTTCTAAATATGGTTTTCAACATTATTAGAGCACTCTAGACATCCAACTACTCAATATAGTAGACATAATAAGACGAAATAAGTCATAAATAAGACATAATATTGACTCACACATGTTAGCATTGGGAGAGTTCCTTGTTCATCTTTTTTTAAACTTCCTGTTCTGTACAGTACTTCCTGCTGTATCTATTGTCTCATTAATATAACATTACTGACACCTAGTGACCAGTGTAGAATACTACACGTCATCACAATGTATTTGGATGGGTCTTCTGAATGCCTTAGATTTTTATTTTACTTAATTTGGCCATTTTATGCTGAAAATACTTTATTTAGGGAAAACATTTGGAAGATTTTCTTAATTGTTTTAGTAATATTAGGCTGTATTCTACCACAAAACAGCAATATTTGTATTAATTTATTTTTAAAAAATCATGATGGCGTGATATATTGGTATGCAAAAGACCCCATGGTGGCACAGCAACGGGGACGTTGAAAAAGGACCATCCCCATCGTGCATCCAAAGCAGCCCCACAAAAAACAGGATTATTATTCTCATGTGAAAGCTATTTCTTTTCCTTAGCTTTTCTTCCTGGTTCTTGGGACCATAGCATTGCTATCAGAGAAGTGGTCAGTGATCACACAATTAAGAAGGTTTCCAAATTGTAATGACAAAATAAGAGCAATAAATGTGGTTACAGCACCGGACTCATCATCACAGCCCAGAATGAAAGTAAACAGAGTCTACATAGCAGCTGCCCCTCTAGAAAGTGAAAGCTAAGCTTGTGTGTGAGGGAGCGAGAACAATGCGCCTCTTGTGTGTGCCTCTTGGATGAGTCTTGTTTCTCCATAAATCATATCTTAGTGTTGCACAACTCTGATTGTGCTATGTGAGTGTCCGTGTCAAGAAGGCCTTCTTTTTGTCCCTCGCAATATCGCGGTTTGATTATCACTCCCTCGCTATATTGCGTTTTTTTTCAGAAATGAATTCATCAGTCAATGAAGGCTGTTTGGTGGTGTACTATAGGCTATAGACTATAGACTATAAGTCAGATGTAGTATTCTGGTCACCAGGTGGCAGTAATCAGTAGCGCCACCACACACTCGCTCACAATGCCTCAGCATATTGGGGCTGCCGCCACTGCTGCTGTCTTTTTCTTTTTGACGGTAGGTGTAGCGTTCCTTTCTATGGTGCTATGTGAAATCAATGCCCCCGGGAAAGAATGCTTAAAAAGAGCAAAATGCTGTAAGTATTACGTGTTACCGTGAATGCACGTATTACTACATGCTCACAGCATGGACATAAACCCATAAAACCTTGTTGGAGCTTTTTGGAGGTGTTTTAATCACGGCTTCTCTAGGCGGAATAGGTGTGTCCCATTATGTGCATTAATTACCTGCCTCTTTTTATCTATTTTTGAGGAGAAGCGGCATAGAAAATGGATGGATGGATATATTTTTAGAACTCACAGAACGACAAAGACCTGTGTTCATGTCTCACGTAAGGATTGTGGATGGTGGGCAAAATTCCCTCCTCAAAATGCACTTTTCCTTTCAAGTTAAATACAAAGTTCGATGTAATCACTGTCAAAGGTAGAAGCAGTGCAACTTTGTATGACGGATACATACCCAAACAGGAAAAGTATGTAGGTCTTGAAAAGTGAAGGAAGCCAACCGAGGTGGTTGGGATGTTTATTTCTCATGCTGACAAAAACAAATGTAAACGCTGGTGTGTTGGGTTTTTCTAAATTGAGAGTGCGTTGGCTTTCAAACAG
The DNA here is from genome assembly GCF_027744805.1 of Dunckerocampus dactyliophorus. Classification (NCBI taxonomy): domain Eukaryota; kingdom Metazoa; phylum Chordata; class Actinopteri; order Syngnathiformes; family Syngnathidae; genus Dunckerocampus; species Dunckerocampus dactyliophorus. The sequence continues at coordinate 30,675,160 of NC_072828.1, read as the reverse complement.
CCGTTAAAGGAGGGCATTCAAGGCAGACGTGTAATCAATGGGAAAATGAACTCTGTTTTTCGGCAAGGTAAGTTCTCCCCTTTGTGGAGGACAAGTATTCAGTGGCCAGCAATATTTCTTCAGAGCTTTTATTTACCAAGCCTCTGCTTATACAAAGCCCATCGGAGGGTGGCTTCTGTGGCAGTCATCAGTCATCCAGGCTGCATACGAACACTCCCAAGAGACGCATGAGTTATGTGGGCACGGTTAGGGTGGCAAAATCACATCGGCTGTGTTTAAACACTTGTCTGATTAATGCTTTGGAAAAAAAGACTTCATTGCACGCAGAGGAGAGTATGAATGAACCTTTGATGCAAAAGTGTCACAACTTGGACAGTTTGTCAGACCTTCTCACACACGTCCAAATGTTGGACCAAAACCAACACACAAAGTAGGTTGGACTTGTAGTTTGTAATAGTTTGTAGTCATGCACACAGTCATCTACAAGGTGGATTCCTGTAATTCCTGGATATTTGGTCAGATAAATCATTTAATTTTTGTAAAAATCCAAAAGCAGGCCTTAGGCCTTAGGTCGGTTATCATTTATAAACATTGACTATTACTCCCTCGCGACATCACGTTTTTTAAGGAATGAATTCATTAATTAATGATTTCTGGCCTAAAGAAAGCATTTCAAGCATAAAAATGGCTAAATGAAGGAAAACACAAGGCCTGGGTACACGTACACCCGTATGTTGTGTCACTCGCGGAAAGAATCTTTGCTCTTGTGAGTGAGTGATTTTAGAGAAATGATGTAAACTCCACAATGGCTTCTAAACGTGCTGCCTCTTCTACAGCCTTGTTTACGTCCAATTTCTATCCAGTACAGTATTATGTTTACTATATTTGCTTATAAGAGTGTAAAGGTGATTATGAAGTGTTCTTTCATGTCTACAGGGCACTAATAATGTTAAATGGTAAAGAAAAACACATATTTACAATGTTTTGAACAGGTTTTCTATGCTCCAAGTACACAAATATTCCATTTATTAACATTGATTCATTCATTTATCTCGGTTGGGTTTGGAAACAATTAACAGTGATAAACGAGGGATTACTGTACGTGATAATATGGACAAAATGTGCAGCATACATGCACCACTGTTTTAAAAAAGCCTTCAATTTTTACATGTTTCTGTCATGATGCTTCACTTATCATGTTTTTTCTGTCAAGAGCTGATATTTCGCACTTGTTTCGGCGGTCCTTCGATGCACCATAGTTGCTGTGAGACACAAAAGTGAAACTTAAATATAAAAATCTGGCCTCAAAACTTGCAGCGAGGTGAAGCCAGGTTAATAGAGTCATCCCTCATTTATCGCTGTTAATTGGTTCCAAATCTGACCTTAAAAAGCCATTTGCCACAACGTAGGGCTCCTTATTTATAAATCAAATAGTTTCGTAGTTAGAGCATAGAAAACCTCTTCACGACCTTGTAAATGTGTTTTTAAAACATTATTAGAGACCTCTAGACATGAAATAGCACCCCTATAGTCACCTTCCCACTAATATTACTCATATTATTAGACATAATTAAGTGAAAATAACACAAGACATGAGACAGAAATATCAATGTTACATCATCAGTGTAACATTACTGACACCTAGTGGCCAGTGTGGAATACTACATATCATTACAACACATGCGTGAGGGTTTGGAGGGGGAGGAGCGAGCAGCGTGTCAAAAATAGACATTTATATGGGCGTCCATAAATTAACGTGACACCCATGGGGGGGTCTCGCTGTATCACACGGAATGAGATCTGTTGGTTGACGAATGTGCACAACATGCGAAGCGAGACAAGCGTTTTACGTTGAGATTCACGTGAAACGCAAGCAGCAAGAGAAATGTGCACCACCGCCATGCCACGCAACCACAGACCCACCGATCCGTTGTACTTACGCTTTCTCATCTTAATTCATTTGCAGCCATTCTCACTAAGGATGTTCTCACAGCGGGGGGCCTCAGTGTATTCGATTCATCTCCTCAGATGAAAACATGGTTCCTGTGCAAATGAAAACAGACCACATGCTGGTCACCTGTTGGTCACCTTGAGTGGACATTTATCAGGGGACAAAAAGCAGAAGCTCCCCAGTGTTCCACTTCTTCGGTAGTACTTGATGAAATGTCTTTTTGTAGACTTTTAGCCGATGCTTGTTGCTTTTAAGTGTATGGATGCAAGGAGTCGCCCTGGGACGTCACAACACCCCTGCCCTGGTCTTCCTCATAAGACGGAGCTGCCCTGTGTTGCAGCGGCAAAGTTCATAGAGCCTTAAGCCTCTGTTAACAAGGCCTGATGGAAACCCACAGTTTCCAAATTAGTGGCCATTAGACCAAAAGTACACATGTTAGCTGGATGGCTTCCATGAGTCATCACAAAAGCCACGGCAAAGGCAGGGAAGCGCCGCTAATCCCCGATAATAACGTTTCATAGCATATGTCATTACCGGTTCATTGCTTGTCACAAACATCCTTGGCATGGAACAAATATGGATGCTGTTGAATACATTGCAACATCTACGGGAGGGTGACCAAAGGTCCTGTTTTCCCAGGACATGTCCTGTGTTCATGTCCTGTCCTGGTCGTCAGGTCCTCAGTCCTTGAAGTCTCATAAAAATCGAGGACGTCATGCACAACGGTGGATCAAATTCCCAAGGTCTTGCCACTTCGGAGGGCACATTTTTCCCAATCCAAAACTTAAAATTTGACCTCAGTTTGCTGTGTCGTTCTGTTTCTGGGATAATTTTCTTGCTGTTCTTCCTTTGGAATTTGTGTCTTTGTTTATATGTAGTATTTTGTACTACATGAATCCTTCGTTTATTACGGTTCATTGGTTAAAGATCCAACCATGATAAGTCCATTTCCGTGAAGTAGGATTCCTTATTTATGAATGTTATATTTTCATAGTTGCGGCGTAGAGAACCTGTTTACAAGCTTCTAAATACAGCTTTAACTATATTAGAGACCTAGAGACATGGAATAACACCCTAACAGTCACTTTTACACTCGTATTACTCAATATAGTAGAAATAATGACATAAAATGGACGGTCCTCTGGACTCCGTGGAGGAAGTGGGGGAGAGAAGGATGTTGGCTAAGCTGACATCCATCATGGACAACACCTCTCACCCGCTACATGACACTGTGGGTTCCCTTAGCAGCTCCTTCAGCAGCAGACTGTTACACCCACGGTGTAAGAAGGAGAGGTTCCGCAGGTCCTTCATACCGACCGCTGTCAGGCTCTACAACACCTGCACCACCTGAACCATGTTGTAGTCACTATGCTTTACTTTACTTTACTTTACTGTTCTCTTTACTTGTCTTGCTTGCTTGCTGCTGTAACAAGTAAATTTCCCCGCTGTGGGATAAATAAAGTACATACAATACAATACAATACAAATCAAATAAATAAGACATCATAAACTTAGACATTAGCACTGGGAGAGATCCTTGTTGATTTTTCTGGACAGCGTACTTCCTTCCCTTTTACAAGGCAAAAGTCCCCCTAGATTCTTTTATTCTAACAGCTGTGAAATTGACTCCACCCCCCCACCCCCTCCCCCAGCCCTCCTCCAGGTACGCCTCCCACCGAGCCCACTCCCTCCGCTCGTTGTATGCACACTCTATAATGCTACACAGGCAACCACTTCTGTCCGATTACTTATTAACACAGTTAGGAGACTGATAAATTGTTACGTGCAGCTTGCTCTTCTGACTCTTCAACACGACCAAGTAACGTTGGAAAGGTGCCGGACTTCATCAACAGTTTGGCAGATAGTCCAGCTTCGTATTGGCCCATGTTTACAAAACAGTCCCGTGTGAAGCGGCGTTGACAGATGAGCATATTTTTCTCTTGACGGCCGGGAATCAGCAACTCCAACCACTTCTGCCTGACGCTCGCCTGCTTAGGCACACCCCAACAAACATTTGCTGGGAGCCATTGTTTGACGTGCTAACACCGTGAACAGAGCAAAGCAGAGTGGGGGTGCTGGGCATGCCCATATAAGGAAGTCTGGGTTGCGTTGACGTCAGTGGAACTCGGTGTAAAAAAAAAGTCACCCCGCAGAGCCGTCCAAAATTGCTTTCAGGGCTCACTTCCAAATGGCCGAACCGCATTATCTGACGCGTTGGCATCATTTAACACGAGAACAACATTTATTGGTCAGAAAAGAGGAACAGCATAATAGGTCCCCTTCACAGCATCAGGCAGTGACGTGCTATCGCTCAGACATGCTAGATAGAGTTCCCTTCAGCCACTAAAACAGACTGAAACAAAAAAGTCAACGACCTCAGAGCGGCCACTAGACCTTCAAACACAAATATTACAAGTAAAGTTGATCATTCGAGGGTGGCGGGCTAATCTCAATGAATGACTAATGAATATATATGAATATGGTGAAAGAAAACAAAACGCCTCTCTTGATTATTTTGACAATGTTGGCAGAAGTTGAAAGTCTCAGCAAAAAAAATTGCAGGCTCGTCCTAATCACTGCGCGGTTTGAGACGGATGCCAATGTTTACAGAGGAGTCTGATGAAACCCCTTTGATTGCATGATGAGCATCCACATAACCACGCTGTTCGTACTTTGGCTCCTCGCATACGAAAACTCTCACAACATTGGAAAATAAACAGTCAGGCGGCCTACAGTATATTCTACGGTTGGTGGTTGAAAACCCCGAGGTATTGAACTGAACAGCACCATTGTGATGTAAAGCCATACTGACCTCACTTGACAAGTTGTTTGCTCTTTCTCTCATCCCTGATGACATCAGCGGGAAGAGATGCTAACAAAAGTAGATTTTTGCTAATCATCTTAAAAAAACAAACAAAAAAAATGTGTGAGGATGGCAGTGGACATGTTCTCTTCATGGATGCTTTATTTATTTGCCCAATAGAACCCCAGTCAACTAAACGGCACGGAGCATTCACTCCATGAAATCTCCCAGAACGTAATGTTTGTAATTCAGTGATAGACAGTTAACAAACCTGATCACCATTTTTTTTTAAAACGTAAAAAGTTGGACAGGAGGGCACAAATATTAGCAACAGTAGCATTGCTGCAGTATGTGAGCTACTGTGCTAACGTTACACTTACATTTTAACAGCTAGTAACAGATATTTAACATCCAGCTATTTAACAGCTATCATAAAAAAGTCATGATACTACGAAAACAACATTTAAAATTTTTAAAAAGAAAGTTGAACTATTTGGGGGAAAAAAAGCTGTGGGCTGAAAATGGACACCCCTGATGTAGGTTCTCTGCCTTAGCAAAGCCACCTTGATGTCCTTATGGAAGGATGCGTTTTGTTAAACAAACAAAACAAAAATCAACCCTTTCAGCGCGTCTTCTCTCAAAAGTAGAGCAAATAAGTCAGAGAGACGTTACTACTGAATGCTACTACTGTTAGAACATCATTAAAAATCCAAAGTTTGTATAATTGGGGATCTTTAACTTGTGGGGTATCTGCTAGTTGGCACCAGGCTACATAACATACTTCGCCAAGATAGAACTGGAAAGTTTATCAGTGCACTAAATTTAGAATTTGATAAGTGCCCTGCAGATATTGGACCTATTTGTGAGCTTTAATGATGAGAGAAAATGGACTTGTAGCTATGTATAGATTACCCTAGTGAGAAAAGGCCCAATGTAGTTATTCTTAATAGACTTTTTGGTGCGTTTCCAAGGAAAAGTTGCATGCACATTGGGAGCACTGATGCATTTCCCAGCGGCTCCACCAGTGATGATGTAGCAGTAGGACTGAGTCAGTGGACCTCCCAGAATTTGCGTGTCAGGTATAATGGATGCTTGGACCACAGTAGCAGCACGCACAAGTCACAGTTCTCAGAGAAACACCCACGCCAGCATTTGCTTCGGAAACGTTTGGCATCAACAATGCAGTCTCAGTAAGTTGGAATGTTTTGAACTGTTGCAAATGAAAATGGTGCAATGTATAGTAGTTATTGTTGCACTGGAAGCAGAGATACGCAGATACTTCAAGATTGAAGAGTTGTATTGTCATATGCACAGTAAAACAGCAGTTATACTATGCAATGAAATTCTTATTCTGTTCATTCTCCCAAGAAAATAAATAAAAACACAAGAAAAAGAATAAGAACATAAGAAACATAAATACCAATAAATTAAGCAACAACAACAGAAGAGACATTAATACAAATAAATAAATACTTGTACCCTATACCTCCTTTCTATATCTTTCTTTGCAAAATTAGCAACACTTGTCCGTCGACAAAAAGGATGTACTGTAAGTCTGTGTAAAAGTTTAATAATGCAGTCGCCCCTTGCCACAATTTCACAGTTTCATTGCTCATTGCTCCAGTAGCGACCAGTCCGGACGATTTTGACTTATTTTTCAAGGCACACAGAGTATTGTGTTCTGTGGCTGCATAAACATGGAACCTACCAAAAGAAAGGTTAGACTCTCGTCTTTCATCAGGAAAAAAAATGTTTGTTTCTACTTTTTTGCGTTGTTTAGTCATCAGCCGTAGAACATAGGGAAGTTTCAGGAAAATATCAGCTACCGAGAGAAAGTGAGAAAACAAGTTTTTGTGAAAAGATACATTTCTAGCATAATTGTCACTTTGACGCAAATATCTTTTTGCTTTTGTGACAGCTCAAATATCTAAAAACTAAACCAACATAATCAACAAAAAACGGGTTGTTTTACATCAAAATAACAATCTATTTACAAATATATCACCATGAACTATTTACAACATTCACATTTGTGTGAATGGCAGTGTGCACGCGTGTGCGCGCGTGTGCATGGGTTAAAATTTCCCTACAGTGCGTAACCTTCTGCACGCTACGCTCCTCCACGCTCTCCCACTTCCTCCTTGCTGCCAAGCACGTGAATACATGTAAAAGATCCATGCCGAGCTCTTATCAAATTCACTTCTGCCACCTTGTGGCCATTTTCATGGCTTAAAACTGCATGAAACGTGACCTCTTTTATTGTGCACTTGCGTCATCACCTCTTTTTGCCTCTTGCACAAAAAAACATAAAGGACGTCTTTGGAAGCAAGCGTTTGGGTTTAAAAAAATGTATAAATACGTCTTTGGTATTGAATGAGTTAATAAATGCTGTTTTGTGGTTGAATACGGCCTATTGTTAGTAACGAAAATGCATATTTAAGCAAATGTTACATATTTTTTGCCTAAATTAAGCATTTCAAGCATAGAAATGGCTAAATGAGCGAAAATACAAATATACGGCATTCAAAAGATGCATTCAGACGTCGATGATATGCAGTACATTACACTGATCACTCGGTGTCAGTAATGTGTCAGTAACAACAGGCTTTTATTGCAGGTTTGAATTACAAGCGTCCCTCATTTGTAGTGGTTAAGTGGTTCCATACCACACTGCAAAAAATGAATTTCCGTGGTATAGGATACAATGTTAATAAATGGAACATTTTTATAGTTAGAGCATAGAAAACCTGTTTCTGACTTTCTAAATACGGGTTTTAACATTATCAGAGCTCTGTAGACATAAAATAACACCCCTATAGTCACTTTTTTCTTCCATTGGTCATTGTTTACATCACATTACGCAACTCTTATGCTACAGGGACGTCCGCTAGCAAGCGAGCTAACTAGCTAAGCAGTCAGCCTCATATTTGAATCTTGATTTCTTCTAAACATAAGAATGTGATAACTTTTTTCACTCTATGATGTGGGACATGCCATGGCTGACTTCATGCTGTGTTAAGGCAATGTAATGGATGCTAATGTATCATCAATGTTTTGTGTCATTACTGCCGCCTAGTGACCAGAATACTACATATCACTTGTATTTCATGATGTTTGGACTAACAATAGACCATAGTCTACCACGAAACACCAATCATTTATTCATTAAATCATTTCTAAAAACCCAGATATAGCGAGGGAGTGATAATTGAACCGCGATATTGTGAAGGACAACAATATAATCCCTCATAAAAAAACAACCTAACCCGCCATAACCCACGGGAATAGGAAACGCAACTCTGAACCCCCGACGCCACTTCCTGTCCACCAGTCACTCTGCTCCCTTATTTATAGCAACACACATCAGCACTAGTCTTATTTACGATCTTATTTTCTCTTCTTATGTCTATATTGGGTATTACAGGTGTAAAGGTGACTATAAGAGTATTATTTCATGTCTAGAGGGCCCTAATAATGTTAAAAACTGTACTTAGAAGGTCGGAAACACCATCGGGTCTGGAACCAAATAACCGCCGTAAACGAGCGATTACTGTCTTCATTGAATGAAAAATACAAGTTGGAATACCTGGGTTTTTGACTTTTAAAATGATATGAAATGACAGGATATACACATCATGATAAAACAAAGAACACACATCATGTAAAGAAATAACAAGTCAGCGTGACAGGGAATGTGAAACGATTCTTAGCATTTGATTTCTATGTATTCCAGAGTTTGAAAACATTTCAAAAGGGGCGACAGCTTCATAGCCTTCAATGCATGACTAGTTCTATTCTCCAAATGGAATATAAAGTGGTCCAAATGGCTGCGCGTGCTATTTTTCTTTCGGCAAAAAGCAGACACTGCGACCAATAGCTCGACATTTGCGGGTCAGCTGATTAGATTCCATCATCATTAACGATCCCACCCAACTGAAATATCATTTTAGACTTTGACGGACCACGCAGTTTCCAACCCGTCATTAAGGGCACTGTTGAAACAGAAACGAGCGACTTTCACAGTTTTTCCCAAAGCAAATGGCGCCGGACGGCGTGCTGTGCCGCCCAAATGACGAGATGACTGAAGGAAATAGTCATTATTTTTTCAGCCGCTGCTTCCAGGACAGTTTGAACCAGTTCAAAAAAGAGATTAGAGACAAAAACAATCAAGTGCTTGTCACTCCACAGAACTTTTTGTGAGACTTTACACTTTGTGGTGAGCGACTAGCAACGCAAGTGTGACCCGGTTGGACGTCACACTGTACCGCATCGACACGACAACCAGCTCCATGCACACAGCTGTTACTGGTGCAGGACCATCTACGGCCCACACTTCCACGGCACGGATTAACACGTTTGACAACTGCAAATTCCTAATGCCCCTACAGTCAACAACAGTTGTGACTGGCTACCATAACAGCACCCCTAAATCGTTGTTTTCTGGCACGTACCTTTCTCCATATGTCGGAGGCCATTTGCTGGGATCGCCCAAGGGCTGTCAGAAAAAAAGCAGCAGGGTCAGAACTAAAAATGCATGTTATCTTTTTTATTCAAATCGAAACTTTCTGCTGCTCCAGACCGATATGGCACCGATAACCAACGACTGTATAAACAAATGGCTAAGTGCAATTTCCAGTAGTTAACTGGGCAACCGTCAGAGATTCTAACGCCAAACCAAGTCCAGTGCTCACAAGCAGGTACGCCTCAAAGTACACCAAAACTTTTCATCAAAACCCAAATCATACAAAACCTAGGGCGTTTCAAGACTGAGGATTGACTGTATAAGCATTTGGTGAAATAAAAATTCCTTTAGTTAGCAAGGCAACTGTCAGTGATTCTAACACAACAAAAAAGTACCAGTGCTCCCAAACCAGGTATGCCTCAAAGTACGCCAAAACTTTTCATCAAAACCCGAATCATAGGAAAACTGGGTCTTTGAAAACTGAGGTTTGACTGCATAAACAATTGGCTAAGTAAAGCGTCCTTTAGTTAACTGGGCATCCGTCAGTAATTCTAATGCCATCACGAAGTCCAGTGCTCCCAAGCAGGTACGCCTCAAAGTATGCTAAAACTTTTGGCAGAAACCCAAAACATACAAAAACCGGGGCGTTCAAAAAGGGAGGTTTTACTGTATTTGTGAAATGTTTAGCATAACAATGTTCTTTGTTCACCTGAAATTACTATTAAAACTGTGTAGCTAGACAACCGAGTAATGCCATGTGACAGAGTAGCTTGGTTCTTCAAACGTACTTCTACTTAAAGACCACGCCTTCTCCATGCAGAACAGCCTGATTATCATTGGAAGCCACTCATTTTTCTGAAGCAGATGACCAATGACCAACACGTGGATGCATACCCAAGAATAACTGTGATACAAAAGTGTGCCGCCAAACCCAAAAATAACCCCCTCCATGCTTTCAAAGTCTCAAAGTAGAAGAGCCATTGCTGTGCTCGCGTGTGACGGACACTGTTTACCGTGGCTATGATAAACGATTTCCTCTTAAACGATATTGTCACAGCCTTCTGAGGGCTGTTACGCGAGAGTCCACCTCCAGACTCAAACAACCATAATTCACCGGGTGTACTTACCTCCTCAGAGGACAGAAGCTTGACAGATGATGAATGGCCACTGCTGACAATCATCAACGCGCACTACCCGCTCCGTGCTAGTATAAGTGGCGCCAGGACATGGAAATAAGGCGTTGACGTGTCACACATGGGGAGAACAACATGGAAAGCGGCAATGAAAGGGAATAATAAATAGTGACAACAGAGCTGCAGACAAACAGCTCTATTAGCAACTGGTTGAAAACGTCTTATATGTACATCGAACATGCTTGTTACTCCACCCCCGCATGTGTTGACTGTGCAACATTCTCCCACTTTAAATGGATTGATGCTACACAAGCAGACCCAGCAGGAGAGAAGGACGTGCAGCTGTAAATTGATGTTCCCCCCCTTCTCTGTTTCTTTTGTGTCGCAAGGCTTTGCACTAGATGAGTGTGCGATACTGAAGATAAGACTGATGTGCGTCTCCTCCCAGCGTATTATGTGCAATGGTTCAGTCACATGCTGCACAGGCTATGCAATTTAGATTTTCTTTCCCTGCTTGTCTGTGTTAGCAAACTGTGTACACTCAATAGCAGCTGTGTGACGGAAACTCACTCCCATAAGCTGTTTGATCATTTGTTGGTTACCTTTTTCATGACCAACCTTGTTTAAGAAAAATATGAATGTAATGTGAATGTAAAAAGCTCCCTCTGATTGGAATACAGTGGTTCCCCGTGCATTCACAACCCCCCATATTTGCAGATTTCTGCTCAATAACCCGCAACCTGGGCCAAAGAAAGCTGTTTTATGCATTTAAAACGATAATTATTCTCTGGAACATGTATTTTTGGTTCATATTTTTGGGTGTCGAGCACGAATTACCGTAAATTTCTTACTTTTTTCACACGCTTTGAATCCTGCATCTTAAACAATGATGCGGCTAATTCATGGCAAAAAGAACTACTATTCCCATGATGCTTGTAGTGCAGATTCAGCAAGTGGACTACTCAAGTGGACGCTAATATCACGTTTTGAAGTCTTATGCAGCGATCTTGTGCTTTGAGCTGACAAATCTTGAGTAAGTTTGATCATGTGATCATCCAGCTTTGTCTTGGATGACTTGAACCGTGGCAGCTGTTGAACTGATGGAAAAAAAAGCGTCTCACATCGCACTCATTGAAGCTACTGAATGATGCTTGGAACACCGAGAGTAGGCAGGATCGCAAGGTTTATAGTGCGTCTTTCTGTGTAAATATCCCATGTTACAACGTGGACACCTGTGACTTATAGGCAAGCACGGCTTATATATGTACATTGTTTTTTTCTCTTTAAATGTGGTGGGGGCGGCTTGTATTCCTGAATAGTTATAGTCTGGAATTCACGGGAATTAGATTTACAATATTTCTTACGGGGAAAATTCCTTCGGTGTATGTACGATTCGGTTTTCCTCTGGCGTTTTGGAAGGGCTCAATAAGAAAAACCGATGTCCCACTGTATTTAAAATATCATAAACTTCTATCCGGCGCTCCAGGAAGTTACTGGGTAGGCTCAGTCATTAGTCACATGATATACACACCAGGCCAGCCTGTGCAGTGTTTTCTATCATTCAGTCAACGATTCATCTTACTCCAGGGTTCAGGAGGCCATATGTACGTACTGTATGACTTAATTGTCTCTGCAATCATTCCTCAAGTTTGTACTGGAAAGTGGAAAAGTTCCCCTACCACTGTGATCCTATTGTTAAGAGTTTTTCCAGAGCCCCCACGCTGTGGAAAAGATCTGCTGTGTTGGATTGAAGTGCACGTGAAGCTTCAGGAATCGGAGTCAGACAAATGAGGTCTGCATCCTTCAAAGTGACTTGAATTTCATCACATGTAAAAGAATGTTGGCTTGGCTTGGCTTTGAATAAACTTTTTTGACACTTTTGAAAAGCCTTTTTTCAGGACATTTGCCATCCTCAAAGCCACATGCTTTGCTTGTGCCTGTTAAAAATAGTATTTGTGAGTTTTAATGTGCATTTTATTCCATCCCTGGTGGCGTAATGGGACACGCTTCTGCCTTTCGCGGCCAGGGTTGCATCAGCAACGGAACCCGGTGTAAAAAAAAAAAAAAAAAAAGGCCAAAACCATCCATGCAATCGACTCGCTGTAGCGCCCTGACAGGGGAAAGAGAAAGACAATTTTTGTTCCGCAAACAAGCAAAGAATCCCTATAGCACATATTTAATGAGAAAGTCTGCAAACTGCTGGTTATTTCTCATCAGTAAACGCGACAAGGCGACATTTTCGCAGTGGGCTGCATCGTCTTTCTCTTGGCAGGAAACGAGGATAATGCCTTAATCATCCAGCCTTTCATCCAGGTAAGGTACACTCCTGAACACCATATTAATTAGTGCCTTGTCTTTGATCTTCTTAGAACAAGGAAGTCAACAGCGCTGAGAGACTGGAATTAAGCGCAGCAAAACATTACTTTTTATGGAATGAGGTCTTTGCAACTCTTCCCAAACTTCGCCGTCTCAATGCAAGCTGCACATCATCCTTGAATTTTAATCATCAAACAATTTTGCTTGAGTTTGGATAGACAAACCTTGGAAACCCTTTCTCGCATATTAAAATGTGTAAAAATGTTTTTAAAAAAGACGCTGTAATGCTAGAAAATATTCTGTATCCATTAGTAATAATGTTATTGTAAGTAGATGACGCAATTTTTTCAGTAGGAATGGCGCGTGAATGCTGAAGCAAATGAAATGTACCGAAATCTAATCTTCTACTGAGGATTGAACCAGCAACCATCAGTTTGGGAGACGACCACGCTACGACCTGAGCCACGCCACTGTACACAGAATAAGCACAATGTTACATGTAATGCTAAATGTAGCATGAACGTGCACCACTAGGGGGCGACATTGACTACAAAAAGGCCAGATATGACCTGAGGAGGTCCATACGGGAGGCCAAAAGACAGTACAGACAGAAGCTGGAGGGCTACTATTCCACCTCAGACCCTCGGCGCATGTGGGCGGGGCTCCAGCACATCACAGACTATCGACAGCAGAGTAGCGTAGCCACGTCCAGCCAAACCACACTTCCAGATGAGCTGAACGAGTTCTATGCCCGCTTTGACACCCAAACTTCTGATGAGCAGAGAGGGTGGCTGAACCTGGGGAGCACACAGGACGCACCTCTCATGGTGACATCAGCTGATGTGCGCAGGGTTCTAAACAAAACAAACCCACGAAAAGCAGCAGGCCCAGACAACATCTCAGGACGTGCACTTCGGGTTTGCTCATCAGAGCTAGCTGATGTGCTTGCTGACATATTTAACCTGTCGCTTGCACAAGCATCTGTACCGACCTGCTTTAAGTCCACCACCATAGTGCCCGTACCCAAGAAGAGCAACGTGACCTGCTTGAATGACTATCGCCCTATAGCACTCACTCCTATTGTTATGAAGTGCTTTGAAAGATTAGTCATGACCCACATCAAAAAGAGCATCCCGGCGGCAACTGTGGACCCTCTACAGTTTGCATATCTCCAGAACCGGTCCACGGATGATGCAGTCAACACTGCCATCCACACAGCCCTTTCTCACCTACAGGGCCAGGACACATACGTCAGAATGCTATTTATAGACTATAGCTCCGCTTTTAATACAGTCAGCCCCCACAAACTCACAAATAAGCTCCTCACACTTGGCCTGTCTCCCTCCCTCTGTAACTGGGTGTTTAACTTTCTCACAGGCAGGCCCCAGTCAGTCAGAGTCCACAATCGCACATCCAGCTCAAGAATTGTGAGCACTGGGACCCCACAGGGGTGTGTGCTGAGTCCACTCCTCTACACGCTCTTCACCTACGATTGCGTGGCCTCCCAGAACAACACCAGCATCATTAAATTTGCGGATGACACTACAGTCATCGGACTGATCACTGGTGGTGTTGAAACATCATACAGAAGAGAGGTGGCGGACCTCATAGCTTGGTGTCGTGATAACAATCTCCTTCTCAATACAGATAAGACTAAAGAGATGATCATCGACCCAAGAACAAGGGAAAAGGAGCCGCATAGACCCCTGTTTATTGGTGAGACTGAGGTGGAGAGGGTGAAAACCTTCAAGTTCCTTGGCACACACATCAGCGAGGACCTCACCTGGTCTCACAACACCCAACAAATTCTGAAGAAGTCCCAAAGGAGACTGTACTTCCTGAGAAGACTGAGGAAATTTGGCATGTCCACCACAATCCTGAGTTGCTTCTACAGATGCACCATCGAAAGTGTCCTTACCGCCTCCATCACTGTTTGGTACGGTAACTGTACAACACGTGATAGGAAGGCACTCCAGCGGGTGATCAAGACCTCACAGAACATTGTTGGGGCAGCCCTCCCCTCACTGCAAGACATTTATACATCTAGAGTCCTACGCAGAACACACAACCTCATCAAGGACAGCACACATCCACAACACTCATTATTCACACTCCTGCCATCAGGCAGACGCTACAGGAGTTTGAAGTCCAGGACCACAAGGCTGGCAAACAGCTTTTACCCACAGGCCATCAGGCTTCTCAATGAAGCACTCAGACACGCCACACGCAACACACACTCATAGCACTTTATTTATTTATTTATTTATTTGTATTATTTACTTGCATTAATGTCTCTTCTGTTGTTGTTGCTTAATTTCTTGGTATTTATGTTTATGTGTTTATGTTTCTTATGTTCTTATTCTTTCTTGTGTTTTTCTTTCTTTTCCTTGGGAGAATGAACAGAATAAGATTTTCATTGCATGGTATAACTGCTGTTTTACCATGCACATGACAATAAAACTCTCTTGAATCTTGAATTGAACTTGTCCATTCATTTTAAATGGGAAAAATGTCAGCTGGAGCTGTCTCTTTTTATATCTTTAGAACGCACAGAAAAGAGAAAGACGGGTGCTCCTGTCTCACATAAGGATTGTGGATGACGGGCAAAATAAAAAAAAAGACTGCTGGCTTTGTGGCTTCTCCTCCTCCTCCTTACTCACGTCTCACGTATTTGTCAGAGAATTACGAGATTAGTCATGTCGGACCTTGATTTCTTTATGGGCTATCTGTGAAGGGTGCTTAATTTTTCGCAAGCCAGCAGTGAGAAGATCCCTTGTAAATATTTCCACACACATTGTCTGTGCTGGATACGCATGGGAAGCCTGCAGCTGTTCCCTCCTCGAAAAACCCTGCCAGCATTCATGCCAACGGATGTGAAACTGAAAAATGTCTTGCATTGGAGCCTTGGGAGACGTGTACTCCTTGTTTATTCAAGTCTAACAAATATAGAGCCCATAATGGGGCGTGGAATTAACTTCCAAAACGTCACAAGAGACGTCAGGTCATCCGCAACATGGAGCTTTTCCACCGCACGAAACCCAATCTATCCCCCTAAGACGGTTGCAACAAGGTCAAAGTCAACAGCGTGACATGTGGAGGCACTTGGACTGGAAGTTAGCGGTGCATCTCATTTCCAAATAGTTTGAAAAGGACTCGGAGGATTTAGATCACTGTCAAGATAGCGTATATTTGATTTGTCCAATTTCACCCCGGTGAAAATCCAAAGAACAGGCTGTTTTCAGAATGTCAATGTTGTGTATCATAGCCATCATAACGCTCACATATCCCGCTTCTGGACTCAGAGGTCCCTTCTGAACCCTGCGCACACTGTCAGACGGATGATTCCCAGAGATTTCCTGGGGATATTAGCTTTCCCTCGGCAGATGAATCTATTTGCGACCGACGTGTCAATTTTTTTCCAGCGTGTTTGAAAAGGCCGAGGAAGGTGGGTTCTGACATCTCGCAGCTTAAGCAAACACGGGTTCTGCTGACCAGGAAAAGCTTCACATCTCGGTGTGGGCATATTAGGCTCAGTGCCCTTTTGCCCGGGTGGCAGGCTAACCACTGGACGCGGCTCCTTGATGGAGCAAACTGAAGTGTGGCATTGCTCCCTGACATCCAATTTCAAGAAACGCCCCACTGAGGAATGTCGGATAACTCGCTGAATGTGATTAATGTGGCAAACAAGCAAAACACACCTCAGCTCACTTTTCTATTTACTAAATGTAAGCTAGTCAGACAGGAAATGAAATATGCTCCAGATTTCAGGAACGCATTATCATAATTTTAAGGGGGAAAAAATACAGGCGTAATAGCTGCCTGCATATAAATCACCCAAATGATTTATGATTTCCAGTGTGACCACAACTGGACTGTGGCCAGTGGGCACAATACTTTTTACTCCAGAAACAGACATTTCATGTTCCTCTGTCAGACTTGAGAGAAAACAGGACTAGTGACTTACAGGCCAGGTTTCATTAAATGCAGAAACCTGGCAGTTCCAGTCTACACACTGGATGTAGCCAGAACCTCCTTGGAAAGCTCTTAAAAGTGAAAATGTGACACCTGACACAGCAGCCAGGACCTGACAAGCTTGAGCCATAATTAGCAGAATTATACAACTATTCTATTCAGACACAATCAGACGGGTGAACCATGCTAAGCTTAGTGTTTCTGTCATTATCACACCTTCAGTCCGTTATCTCCGTGCATTTGCCGCCTAATGCAGGGGTGTCCAAACTTTTTCTTACAAGGGCCACAGAGTAAAAATGAAAGGATGCAACTTTGCCACTTTTGTAAAGCAACACGTGTAGATATGCTAAAAAAATGCATCTCAGCTTTGTCACATACGTTTTTACTAGCGGTGCACGATCGAGCCAATATGAGGGAAGTACACTCAACAAAAATATAAACGCGACTCTTTTGTTTTTGCTCCCATTTTTCATGAGATGAACTCAAAGATCTAAAACTTGTTCCACACACACAATATCAGCATTTCTCTCAAATATTGTTGACAAATGTGTCTAAATGTGTGATAGTGAGCACTTCTCCTTTGCTAAGATCATCCATCCCACCTCACAGGTGTGCATATCAAGATGCTGATTAGACACCATCATTAGTGCACAGGTGGGCCTTAGACTGCCCACAATAAAAGGCCACTGTGAAATGTGCAGTTTTATCACACAGCACAATGCCACAGATGTCATGAGGGAGCGTGCAACTGGCATGCTGACAGCAGGAATGTCAACCAGAGCCGTTGCTCGTGTATTGAATGTTCATTTCTCTACCATAAGCCGTGGATTAGAACTTTCTCCCCAACCTAAGTTTAAAAAAACTACAACTTTATTTTGTTTTCTGTGTTTCTCATATGACTTTAAAAGAAATTACGAATGTTTTCTTTGATATTTCAACTCTATGCTACTAAAATGAGATTATTTTTCCTCATAATATTACAAATGTATTCTTGTGAGAATATGACGTCTTCCCTTAATATTTTGACTTTATTCTTGTTTTTATTGCTGGTTTTTTTTCACATTTTCCAGCTATTTTAACTTTAATCTTGTAAACGTCCTTCTTGTAATTATGACTTTATTCCCATAATATTTTAACTTTATTCTTGAAACATTGTAAGATCATTGTAACATAAAGTTTATTTGTTGTTTGGTTCGTTTTTCATAAATATTACAACTATTAATATTGTAAAATTTATGTTTCAACTTTCTGCTACTAAAACAACATTATTTTTCCTTAGATTATGACATTATTCTCATAAAAACTTTGTCTTGTTAGATTGCATCTTTTTTCTTTTACAATTTTTCATTTGCTGTTGTTGTACCAAAAAGCAAGTGAGATTACTTTTGACACAGGCTTCGATAAAGCTAAGATTTATGTTAAATGTTCATTTATATTTATTTTACTTTGTCTACGGCTACTTAAAAAAAATTAAAATAAAATTCCATTGTTTGTGTGTCTGAATTTGATTTCCTAGGCGGATTATTGTTTTGGTTTTTTTTTCTTTGTACGTTTCAGTTTTTGTCGGACCTTTTGGAGTGAATCAATAACGAAAACCGAGGTGCAGTCATCCCATCGTTTATCACGGTTAATTGGTTCCAGACCCAACGGTGAAAAGTTAATTTCCACGAAGTAGGATTCCTCCGTTAGAAATCCATTTCTTTCATAGTTGGATCATATAAGACCTGTTCAAGGCCTACCAGATCCCTCTAGACATCAAATATAGTCACCTTTACACTCCTATCACCCAACATAGTCGACATAATCAGAAAAAAATACATAAAAGAAAGATAATATAGACGGGTTGGCATTAAGAGAGTCGTTACCAGCGAGTACTTCCTGCGGTGGTTATTGTCTCATCGATGCAACATTACTGACACCTAGTGACCAGTGTAGAATACTACATATGACAACGTCTTTGAATGCGTCTTCTCAATGCCAAGCGCGGCGCAAAGCGCTAGCAATGTAAATAAAGGTCAAATTTGCTCAAATATGCATCTTTTTGGACTAACAATAGGCTGCATTCAACCACAAAACTGCATGATTCATAAATTAATATCGTTTGAAAAACTGTGATAGAGTGAAGCCAGAACATTGTAAGCATGAAGTGGCGAGGGATTACTGTACCACTGTATTTTTATACTTTTATACTGTGGATCACTATCGTCATTAAAACATCTTAACATGAAAGTAACTTAAGAAAGTCCGTCCTGTGTTTCCTCCATTGATCACATGCACCTTTAGAGTTGATGAGTAAACGTGGAATAAAAAGAGGCAGGCTGTTTATCCTCTGCTCTCTCCCCAAACACGACGCTGTCGGCTTTGGAGAGTTCTATGACTGACTGCATCTCCACTGAGGAGCCCATTTTTCCACTTTTCTGCCCGGATCAACCCACGGACGCGCCGACAGGCGTTTGCCTGTGTGGAGAATCGCTGCCGGCCCAATGTGTGTGTTCACGTATGCGCCGGCAGAGTGTGTATTTTTGTGTACCGTTCACGTCCGTCTCTTTTACTTGCTGAAACATATCCGTCCACGTTTGACAGCATGGGGGCAGACAGCCTCGTTGCACAATTCTGATCATTTAAATGCTCAAAAGCACGCTTGAAGAGCAGAGTTGGTTGGGGGTGGGGGTGGGGGGTTCACACACAAAGAGATAGCAGAAGAGCAGCCCTTGACATGCCTCCACATCACATGAGGGACTGCCTGCCACTTTCCAGTGAAAAATAATGCTCACTTGTCAATCTTCCAGGCGCCAGTCCGAGAGCGGTCAGTCCTATGGAGACCCATTGAGGTGTATGCTTTGTTTCATCTCGGGCAGGCCTCAGAGGAGAGCAGGTCTGTTGGATCTATGAATTGTCTTCAAATGTGGAGGACGGGGAAAAGAAATATTTGATACAACCTCAAGGCGAATATGCTATACCAGGGGTCGACAACCTTTAACGTCAAAAGAGCCATTTTGCCTCCGCTTGCAGTAATAAAAAACATAGTCTGGAGCCGCCAAACATTACACAGCTTATGAACTTGTACAAACTGTAATCTTTTTGTTTCAAAAGCAACGTTCAACAAAGAGACGTGCAGCGAGCATGTGCAACATTGAACCCTGTAAGCCTTGTTGAGTGGTTCCCATATTTGTATCACCAGCGTTCACATTTCTGCATATGAGGGTCGTTTGCTCGACAGCGTTTACGCCTGTGCTGAATGCTCATCGCACAATTAAGGTTTGGAAGTGAAATACTACAGAAGCAAAGTATGTAACAGCCGATGCAGCCCCAGCAAATCCTGATTGTTGAAGGCGATCCTTCCCGATGCAGTACGTCTCGTCTCAGCCGAGGAACTGTGTATCAATCGGACCTTGTGCCGAGATTGTGTGCGTTTCTCAGATTATTCACAGGGCTTATCGGTCACCACGCTGTCACTGTGTCCAATGATGGGAGAGGATCTTTCTTCACGCCTTAAAACACCTGACATGGAAAACAACAGCTGCAGCAATAAAAGACCGCCATAAAAACTACCCATAAATGCACAAAAAGGGGGAGAAAAAGGCTCTTCATTAAACGCTGTGTTTTACTGTCATCGCAGTGAGTTAACACCTGTTTTATTGTTATGCTCCTTTCAATTTCATGTAGCAATTTTTATCACTTGTGCCTCTGTTGCTCGTTTATTAAATCTCTACCTGCGTTGGCTTCGGTCTACTTGAGAAACTCTTGAGAAGTTCTGGAAGCTGTAAATGAAATAGAATTCATTCATTCATATGAAGGATCGTACAATGACGCTTGATAGTGATATTTCCTAATTCAGCAGCGTTTCCCATCCATTCTCTCATGGGACCGTCTGTGTAACACACCTCATGCGCGCCTGGGCCTGCCTCAGAATTAGAAGACGCAGCAGGAGGGATCAGTGTTGCCAATTTAGTGACAACGTCGTGACATTTCGGGGGTAATCAGACCCTTCTAGATACTCTCTCAAAAATCGACTAGCGTTAAATCTAGGGAATAGTGGTTTAGCGTGGTAAAGGTATGCGCGTGTTCCTGTTCTCGGGTGCATTCAAGGACGGCCGGACAAAATAATGCTTCATGTTATTCATGCTTGACGAAAATCATTACCACACAAACTAAGACATAAAAAGTACAAAAATCGTGGACTCTTGCATGAACGCACATGTCACTTTTCTCGACGAGCAGCGGGCACCGCCCTGGGCCCCTCCCCCATCTCAAAGCACTCACAGGCGGCTCTGTCTTGTTTGTGACATTAACCCTCCACGGACTTTTTTGTCTTTTCAGGTAACGTTTGCTCCTTTTTTGCTCATAACTTTGGTTATGTTACTCCATCGTGCATGATTTTTCCCAAGAAGGTTTTTTTGCCATGAAAAATCATAAAATTAAAATTTGTTCCTCGGACGCCAGGCCAATTTTCCAAATCTTTGAGGTCCTAAGAGGACAAAAAAGTCCTCTCCCATTAACTGCTATAAAAACATAACAGATCAATACTTGTTCTACTTGTTTTGCTCAAATCTCTTCAGTTCTAATCAAAAATACCAAATATGTATTTGGTTTTTTTACTCTACCCTTTAAATGCACATTTGATTCAATGATGTCACTGGTTTTGATCTGAAAAATACACACGCAATGAATTATTTTCCATCTAATAAATGTTAAAGATCAGGCTTACCAATACATCAGATGAGCAGTAAAATAGATTTTGATGCTTTGTTACGTTTTTGCGGGGTCAGGTTCCAAATTTCCCACTGTTTTGCGTCCCTAGAGGACAAAAAAGTCAATTTTTTTGCGCGCTGTAATTAGACAATGGAAACATCCATCCATCCATCCATCCATCCATCTTTTATGCCGCTTCTGCTCACTAGGGTCACTTGGGTGCAGGAGCCTATCCCAGCTGACCTTGGGCAAGAGGCGGGGTACACCCTGGACTGGTCGCCAGCCAATCGCAGATGACAGAAACATGCATTTTCTAATTTCAGGGTTTCATTCTGTTGAAAAATAGTCCAATTTGTCATATTTACTGTTTGGAATGAGACTGGACAGTTTTCACATGGGAGGGGATCGTGCTTCCTGTAGGACAAAGCCCCACTGACTTCCCTTATAAGCACCATTTTTCAACGCTTTGTAATTAGACAATAGAAACATGCCTTTTCTGATTTCAGCATTTCATTTTGTTGAAAAATAGTCCAATTTGTCATAGTTACTGTTTAGAATGAGGTTAGCCATTATTTCCACATTGTAGGTGGGAAGTGTTTCCCACTGGACTTTGTGACTGTGGTGGGTTCCGGTGAGGGGCGGAGCTTAATGGCTTAATGGTCCATGATGAGCATAGAACATTTGCAAAAGGTGAGTACGACCATGAGAAGCGAAGCAAAGAAACGACAAAAAGAAGCGACAGTAGAAAGTTCATTCGCATTTCTCAACGTATTTGTTGTGCTTTGCATGCTTCTTACTCACTTTTTGTCTCAACAACATTATTCCTCTCTGTCTCTCCGACGGCCATTAGAATTCAGCATATTGTCGCTGAAGCGCTGAAGTAACAGTGATATTTCCATGTGCAACCACATTTAAACCATAAGCAGATGGTAGGTTAAAGGTGTTCTCTTTGGACAGGGGCTTCATAAATACATGTAATGCACACAGTAAGTGGTTCCGTTCCGTTGTATAGTCCATCCGCTGACAACAATGAACACTCGAATGAGGAAACTGCTTTGATGTGTCCCAGTAAGGATGTCAATTATATGAATGAGCATGCAGGCCAAAGAACTGCAGAATAAACATAACAAATTAAAATAAAGGGCCTCAGAAATATTTCAGAGAGCAGTGGAAGATAAATACATGCATCTAGCAAACAAATAGCCCAAGCAGACAAAACAAACTAGCAAAAAGGAAATGAGAGAGTCCAAAGAGTCTAAAGAGTTCACGAGGTAATCTGGCAGACAAGGCAGCCATACAGGTGGTTTATATACACAAGCGGTGTAGGTGAGGCATCACATTCACTTGTGCAGCGCTTTTCTGCCGTCAAGGTACTCAAAGACACTGTTAGCACATTTACCTTCTGATGACGCAGCATCAGGAGCAACCACGGCTTCCGTAACTTGCCTGAGGATCCGATACGGTCATGGGAGGGAGGACCTGAGGCTCGAACCAGCAACGTTCAGGTTGGGAGACGACCACACCACCAAAGCTGCACCTTTTTTTTGGAATTTGCCCATCATCCACAGTCCTGATGTGAGAAATGAACTTGTCTTTCTCTTTTCTGTGCATTCTAAAGATATAAAAACAGGTCAAATGAGGCAGCTAATTCAAGGACATAATGGGACACACCTATTCCAGCAAAGGCCGCCATTAAAGGGATAGTTTGGATTTTTTGACATGAAGTCGTATGACATCTCCATCAGCAGTCTAGTGCATCAACGGTGACTTTTTCTCGTGAGCCGAGTTCTGGTCGGATTTCGGTGATGATGGGACCACTTAAGTAAAGAGTTGGGCTTCTCAAAACAACATTTGCATCACAAATATGCCTCCTCGCAAAAAATCAGACCTCACAATCGCTCGGTGTCACTTCCTGTCACCTGTCCTTTGTGTGTGTGTTCCGCAGCAGATGCGACGCCAGAGTCTTAATTATTTTTGAAAAAACACGATGAGGGACGACTGCAAATTTTGGCAGAATTTTTTGCTTAAAATCAGAAAGGTTGCCTCCAGCTAAGACCATTTGGGCTTGCTTCAAGTATGACATCTGACAATAACTGACATGGGGAGCTTTGCGCTCCAGTTCATATTCTGAATAAAATAAGAGTTTTCGGTGCTGCGTGGCTCCTTCCCCTCCCACAGTGAGGACATCTATGGGAAATAAATGAGCGGTGAAGGGTGATATTATCCACCAGCCAATTCCTGGCAAGGCAACAGTCACCCTGTGCCTTTGACCATTTACTGCACTTTGTCATTATGCAAGGCAGCAGCTGTGATGGCTACCTAACTAACTTAGACTGGGTGAGAACCTGCGGTGACTCTGACTAATGAAGGTGAAATGCAATGACACTCCATTTCCGAATTAGCCTGCCCCTCCACCACCACCACCACCCTTCTCCCTCTTCTCTGTGGGCTCAGGTGACCTGATCTGCCCCCACTCATCTGGTTTTCCATGGCCACTCCAAACACGCTGCTTTTGCTTCTAGTGAGGGTGGCGTTTTTTCACTTTCACTTTTTCACGTCACTTTCAGCTGACATACAACGCGACTCCTCCAACGCGACAATGACAACAGTGGCAGCATTGCCACTCAAACACGCACACCATGCGTGTCACTTCTGAAATTCAAATCAAAAGTTAATGATGGCTGACACTTTGGCTTTCCAAAGCATCAAACATTGGAATCAGTGTAACAGCTCTGATCCTGCTACTTCTTAGTTGCAAGTTGAGTTTTAGTGTAAGTCGGAACTAAACCGTATGCCAGGGGTGTCCAAAGTGCGGCCCGGGGGCCATTTACGGCCCGCAGCTTGTTTTTTTTATTGGCCCACAGCACATTGTAGAAATAAAATTAACACCAAAAAGCTCAGAAAGAATGGAAAAAACAGAGCAAAATATAAAGAGAAGAAGCTGAAATGTTGTTATTAATTTCAGACATTTTTCAAAGACAGTCCCTTCAGTGGCGGCCATTTTAGACTATTTTGACAGATCTTTCAGGGCACACAGAATATTGTGTTGTATGGTTCTATAAACATGGAACCTACCAAAAGAAACATTAGACTCCCGTCTTTCATCAGAAAAAATATTTATTTCTACCCTTTTCCCTTCTTTAGTAATCAGCGTGGGTTTCAGCCGACAGTGGCCAGTTTTGCTTTTGTGATGAAGAGATTGGACTCATCACTTTTTCATCATCCTCACAACGTCCAGATAGACGTCACAATACCATCTTTATCCTTCATGATGGACGTGACAATTGAGAGATTGAGACACATTGAGCACCTACACTCTGTTCACACTGCAGAGTATGACGCCCAGTTTGGTCTAGTGGTTAGCATGTTGGCCACACAGTCAGGAGATCTAGAAGATCTGGGTTTGAATCTCCGTGAGTGTGTGGGTTTCCTCCGGAGAACCACACGATGACGGATGATGTGTGCGAGGTAACAATTAACATGTTAATAGTCCAGGATGTACCCCGCTTCTCACCCAAAGTGAGCTAGGATAGGCTCCAGCATACCCCCGCGACCCTAATGAGGATTAAGCGGCCAGACAATCTTCCACGAAAGGAATATGACATTCGGACACCAAACATCCAACCGGCCAGCCTGCCAACATCTAATGCCAACAGTGATCGGTGGGTAGGATTGTTTATTCCGAATGCAAGAAGTGGTCAGGTAAAATGTGTGTACGCTTTTAAGTGTGGCGCCAAACTCGAATTGAAAAAAAGCACAGACGACAGATAGAGCGGTTTATGACATACCAGAGTTGTGTAGCAGCTCTGTGAAGTGTGTAATGTGAAGCGATGTCATGGATTTAACAGATTGACACCAATAAGACTCATGCTACCGTCTACTTGTAAATGTTAATGCTCGGGAGTTTAGCACAAAGTATATGACCCCAATTAGTGCTTATCTCAAGTACTTTGCTGCAATCCTACCAGGCGGATTTAAAGCCATCACCAGTCTAATGCACCTGCACGTCAAGGAACGGTAAGAAAGAGCTGTCACTAAATGCATCAGATGTATCTTAGGAGACTTTTTGTTTTTAACGACGAAGGAATGTGATGGTGCTGTGACCAGACATGAGTCAGCAGCTTTTCCTCCAGGTTGAGGCTGGATTGCGTCGAGTTGCTTCTGAGGGTGTTGATGAGATGCAAAAGGTGAAAATGTCTGATGTTGGAGAAAACAAGCAAGCCAATATATATTCATGAGGTTAATTACAGGATGTACTAAAGTGATACTTTTTCATTATTTCCCCCTATTGTCAAGTAACAACAAGCACTGAAAGGTGTCAGATTACAAATGAGTGCCAATTACAGTATATAGATATTACCAGCCCATGCTTTTTGCTCTGGCTGGCGCCGCTGTTGAATGCTTGTAATTTACAAGTAAATAGTTGACAATAAATTGCTTCTTGTTGGCTTTTTCTTGCGTTTCTCTGAAACATCCTGCGCTTGTTGCCAACAGGGGTGGACCGCCGCCCAGTTAATCACTTCCAGACACCAGAATAGACATACTATAATTCAGTATTTCATTAGCTTTGCAGAAAGTCACGATGCTGTAGCTAAAATAGCTTTAGAATGCCATTGTGGGCCAAGGGTAGTGTAGTGGTTCACGTAGCTGACTTTTACGCATTTAAATCCCAGTGAAGTTTAGTACCTCAACCTGCGAGTTGAGGTACGCTTGCATAATTTTTTGTGATTTGTGATTATGAGTACGCTTGCATAACGCTTGCATAATCACAAATGTCCAGAGATGCATGGAGACTGGCTACGGAGCCAACAGAACCGAGCCGACACGCCATGGCTGATATCGAGTGCAAACACAGTTCTCCTCATTCCATGTGGAAGTGGTAAGGTTTCTGGTTTCTTTGGCCTTCTTCCCCACTCCGTTTCAAACACTTTAAGTTAAGAATAAGTAAATTGGAGAGGCTAACTAGTTAACTAGCTAGCGGCAGCCACCTGTTATGTCCCTGCAGTGATTCTGTAGCCTGCACTATTTAATGTAAACAAAGAATAATAGGGGCGTAAAAGTGACTATTGGGGTGTTGTTTAATGTCTACAGGGTTGTAATAATGTTAAAACTCATATTAAGAAAGTCATAAACAGGTTTTTTATGCTCTAACTCCGAAAATATTCCGTTTATTAATATTGAATCCTACTTTACGGAAATTAACTTATCTCGGTCAAGTCTGGAACCAATTAACCATGATAAATGAGGAATGACTGTAATCATAATAATCATCATCACATCTAACTATGGGAAAAAAACAGAGATTATTATTATTATTTAGTCCTACGTCTTCCTACCACTAATTCAGCTGAGATAAATTCCTTTAAAAATATAAAACGGGTGAATCAACTACTAACATGGACATTTTGTCAGTCACTGAGTCATGAATCAAATCACGTTTTGTTGACTGTGCAAAACTGAAAGCAAATCAAGCACATCGCTCACTGATTTGCAATTGTGTCACAATTGGTGTTATTAGATCTTTTGCAACTCGCGAACGAGCAAACGCTCTGAATTGTGTGGCAAATTGTAGACTCAAAGCGGCATAATCACGCCGCTTATTATTCCACGAGTCTATCCAGTGTTGATTAATGTGCCTGAGCAAATATGTACAGACAGTCTGGTTAATCTGCAGTGCTGTTTTAATCAAGTGGACCTTTGTTTTTCTCCCCGCTACTTTGTTTGTCCTCAATGACCCGCACCTCCAAGACTCATTAGTTATCAGTCACTGATGAGTGAGACATTCCACGAGACTCCACCCACTCTTCTTTGCATCTTTTACCTCTTTCCCAAGATGCAGTCTCACCATTAACGCTAAAACATTTATCATGCAGCGGCAAACCGTGGGGCCCTGTCAGCTGCCTTGACCCCGAAGGACCTCTGCCACTATCGACCATGCGACCCGGTGTACCATTCAGCGGCAACAAGACTTCCTACAAATGCGGCGGCTAGATCCTCGAGCACAAAGCGGCGATGTGACTGACACAGGGTGACAAACGATTTGAACCCGACGGGAAATTAATGCACAGTTGGAGGAATAACACACAGGTTAAGCAGACACGTCTCTCCGGGTGACGCATGTAAATACAGCGGCTGTGGCCTGTGCTCTTCATCTGGGTGATCTTCAATGACTTTTACTCAACGACAGCCTGCATTGACATTCAATCACACACCTGCCAAACTTGAAGAATTTTATGAGTACTGCCCCCGCCAACTTGAAAAATCAAAGTACGACGGGCCTGATACAAATTTAAAGATCATCATGCCTTTTGGTCTATTTTTACCATTTTTGCCACGTTTTTTTGTTCAATTGCATTTCTACAACGTGCCGCGGGCCAAAAACAAACGAGCCATGGACGATGCGTGACACCAGTCGGTAGATCCGAAATCGGGGGAGAAGGCTTCCGTGGAATGAGTCAGGAAATAATGTACTTCAAGTCGACCAATCACAGCCTTAACTCATTCACTCCCAGCCATCCCAGCTCGACTATCTAAACAACTATACCAACATAAACAACACAGAAAAGGGTTCTTTTACATCAAAATAACTATTTATTTGCAAATATAACACCATTTTCACATTGGGAACTAAACTGTGTGTGTGTGCACGCGTGTGCACGCGCGTGTGTGCATGTGCGTGCATTAAAGTTTCCCTACAATGCGTAACCTTCTGCACGCTACGCTCCCCCATGCTCTTCCACGTCCTGCTTGCTGTTGAGTGTGTAAACACTGTACATGTAAAAGATCCATGCCGAGCTCTTATCCAATGCACTTCTGCCACCTTGTGGCCATTTTTATGGCTTAAAACTGCAGTGACAGTGACTTCTTTTAGTCTGCAGTTGCCTCATCACTTCTTTTTTGACTCTCGCACAAAAGAACTTAAAAGACGGACAAATACGTCTTTGGTAACGAGTCAATGGTCCACGTCGCAGCAGCGATTTTTCTGAAGGTGCGCGTGACTCTGAGGACAAAGTCTGAACTCAAAACTCAAACGGGGCAAAATGCAGCAAAAGGCGTACCTGCAGAGCAAGCAAAGCGTACAAGCGTATTCAAGGGTGTAAATACGTGCCGTGTACAAAAAATGTGTACATGTTGGCAGGCAGATTTTAGGACAATATTAAAAGGCAGGCTCACCAAAACAAATCTTAACCTGCCACTGACAACGAAAATGCAAGATCGGTGGTCCAATAAAACCCAACCTCTCTGAGAAGCACTCTGAGAAGTGAAATGAAGATTTAAAAATATAACAGTCAGAGGCCGGGGCGGCTGCTGTGAGTGTTTCATCCAATTGCTGAGGTCTAAAATCGATGGTAGAAAAAAAGACACAAAAATTTCAGTGGTTTGCTGGTCTCTTCCTTGACCTTGACCACAAACTTGACTTCTTCGGTCGTGATTATACATTTGAAAACCGCGTATTCCCATCAGTTTTACTTTTATACGCTTTAGCATGAGGAGTGTCACACTTCTCTGTGCCACTGATTTGTTTGGGGTTTGCTTGTTGTTATTTTTTCTCTGTCCTCATTGTCTGTTGCTTTTGATCCTTAGAGTGTGGCGCTTCTTGACTGGGTGGAGTTGCACACTTGCGGTGTTGGATTGTTGCCTTACTGAACTCCACAAAACGGCGTGTGCTTCTCCTCAGCTCCGTCCTACTTTGTGCCTGATTCAAAATTGCAGACATTTCCCTGCGCCGCCCGCCCTTGCCCGTGTCCAGTTACTTTTGCATCAGCTGTGTAGTTTTTCCACTGCAAGGTGTTTTTACATTTCCCGCTCGTGCAAGTGCAGGCAAACCTAGATTTTCGAAGGCCCCAGTTTTTGTATAATTCAGTTTTCAACAAAAATTTCACCACAATTTTGCCTTGGTTCTCGTACACGATTGCGCGGAACGAAGTGTATTATTTTAGCCTTTGGTGCGTTGAATGTTGTGGTATTAATAAAGATGTTGCCGACACTCCCAGCTTGCTTGTTTATTCAAACACCCAAGGACAAATCTAGCAATACTTAGTTCCACAATACTACGGTGTCCCATGAGGCACATTTATTTGGCAAACTAGAATGAGAATGTTACACAAACTGTTTTTTTAAATTTCAACTTTCTTCTTAAGTACTCTTTGTCATTTCTCTCCCGTAATATTGTGACTTTTCTAATAATATATCTCTTTCCCCAAGCAAATTTTCCAAAAATGACATTGTTTTGTTTTTTTTCATAATATTACAAGTTTATTCTTTTTTTTCTAGGTCTTCTGTTGTTTTTTTCAAACTATTTCAACTTTCTTCTTGTATTTTCTTCTCGTAATATTATGATTTTATCCCAATAACATTTAAACTTCATTCCTATAATACTTTTTCCACAACTGGATTTTCCAAAAATTACAGCTTTATTTTGTTTGTTTCTCAGAATGACAACTTTAAAAACATAAAATCTGTTTTCTTTAATCTTTCAACGTTATGCTATTAAAATGATGCTATATTTCCTCAGAATGTTACAACACTATTCTTGTGAAATTACGACTTTTTTGTATCTAATGACTTCCTTGTAAAGTTACAGCTGATCTTTCTATTTTTGCTGTTGTTGTTGTTTTTTTTAAGTGTTCTTGTTCAATTATATTTTCATATAATTTATATAATGTGACGTGTGCCAATAAAAAAAAAACCGCGGGTCAAAATGGCCTCTGGGCCACACTTTGGACACCCCTGGTGAGATATCATGTACCCCTGCTGATCTCAGCACCAGTTTTTTTTGGTCAACTTACTCCTTTATTCCTGCTTAATCCTGCTCTTAAAATAACATTTTTAAATTTTCATTTCATCGTTCCTCCCAATTTGCCCGGAAGCAGCCGAGTAAAATGGCAGATACACTGTATGGCCAGGCTGAGGTCCTTGCAGACATCGTATCCACACAAGCCGTGCATCACTGGTGTGCCAGCCGCAGCTGGAAGCCATAGCATCAAAGCGAGCGGTGATGCAGCTCCTGTTTGATTTCACCTTAAAGCCGAAATCCCCGATGCACCCGTGACAAAACTACCATTCAGCATCTGTCAGGCCCCCCCAGCCCTGCTTTCCCCTGCAAGAGCGTGAAGGAAACATCGCAGGTCCCAATAAAACACAACATGAGGGTTTCTGAGCATAATTACACTGCTCATGCAGTTTATGCATTACATTTCCAGACACCGTGATTAAAACACTACCTGTGAAGAGTGAAAGTAAATCAATCATCCGGCGTAATCCATTACACCTGCTGTTACTGAAATACATTCAAATTATAAGTCTATTTCCAGGACTTGTGCTGGAACTTTTAAAAGGAACCATTCATAGCTCTGACTCTCAATGCTATGATTATCACAAATATGGCCGAAGCAATTTAGCGCCCCGTATTAAGAGGGGAATGGCTTGAAAGGAGCAAGCACGCCGGACATTCGACCGTACGATCATTTAAATCTATTTTTGATTGCTGGCGATATGAAACCTCAGCTCAGATATCATTAATTGCTTGTCCGCTGTCTCCTTTTTCCCCGTCAACATAATGCTTCGCTCTCTCCGGCTATCTGCGCTGGGATCCATTGAATAGGAAATGGAATTTTGCATGATTGGCAAGACCCGCTATTGTCCCTTCGAAGACATCAGATTTGGATTGTTCAAAAGGAAGCGGGTTCTAAAGGATATATATAGAGATATATAGATATAGATTTATTTGATCAGATAGGGACTAATAAAAAGGCTTTCCCTAAGATTCCAAAAGTCAATTGAGGATGGACTTTCTTTACTTCGGCAATTTTCTAGATCATTTTTGGTTGGCTTTGTCAGGACATGTTCCTTAACAGAGTTGTGTGATCTTTTCGAAAACAAACAACTCCGGATGCATACAGTATAAATGCATATAAGTGATAAATGCAAGGCGTAAATGATCATTTGAGATGACTTTTACCTTCACTGAAGATGCGATTCTTGACTTAACTGCTTCCAAAAACACGATGTGGCAGCGAGGCACCACCCGGGTCTGGAACCAATTAACCACGAAATGAGGGACGACTGTATCGGATAATATGTAAATGATACCACACCCAGGTAGACACATTTCACACACGCAATTCCTCCCCCTCTTGTGTAAAATCCTTGAGAACCGTGCATTTAGTTGAAGGTAAAATACAGTCTCGGTTAAAGGGAACAAGCCAACAAGCCAATGGTCTCCAAGCGGGATAATGACATCACAGTGCAACGATCACACGTAGAAATTGTCCTTTGAGTTGTCCACTGGCTCACGGTCATGGTGACCCTTTGGGACCGCTTGGCCGGGATCATCATGACAAGGTTTTCTCTTGTCCAACTCTTTGGAATGGTAATGAGAAAGTGCAGTCCAACAAAGACATCCATAATATATTTTCTATCTTGTCTTCACAGAGCACCTTTGCCACCAGCAAGGAAATTGTGAATCAATATTCCGTGTCAATGCTCAACGGCGCTCAAGGTTACAACTCTTTTCCCTCTTCTTATTAATTATCAACACAGTGCAGCGTCCATCGGCTGCTTTATGGATCTCGTCCCGGTCCGAGTGTGAGCGGCCGAGGTTCCCGTGGCGTTTAAATGAGACGTGATGGCGTTGATGTTTTAATAATAGTCTAACTTTCCCAGATCCTAATGATTTGCATTTTTGGAGTACATGTGGAAATATAATATGAAGGCTTTGAATAATACATGTTTTTAGTCCAAAAGCACACACGGAATGTTCTGCAGATTATACATTTTTAAATACGGCTAAAACACTGTTAAGATGTTCTTTATTGCATTCTTCAAGAGGTTTGGAAGCCCAGCTTTGGCAGAATTCTGAATTTGGATTTATTTGATCCATTACGTTCACATCCATTTTCTATGGCGCTTCTCGCGAGATCTCGCAAAATTAAAACGCGACGAGGTTTCTCGTTTGGAGGAAAGCTGTCTGGTGAGAACGGGGCAGCCAGCAGCCAATCAGACTGTGAGCTACGGCGTCACGACGGTGAAAGACACAGCGTGGCAGCGAGATCAACACCTTTCTCTTCAACGCCACCTTCCTGTTTTGCCGTGAGTTATTTCTTGAATCCAGCAGTGTTTCTCACCACAATAACCCAATACGGAGCCAAAGAAACTTCCAGAAATAACTCATGACAAAACAGGAAGTTGTTGGTCGCTGCCACATTGTGTCTTTGAATGGGTCATGTCTTCAGTGAAGGTAAAAGTCACCTTAAATGTCCATTTATCACTTTCATTCCTCATGTGCATGCATTGGAAACTATAAACACGTGTTTTACACGAACATTTTTGACAGTCAACCGCTGATGACATCATAGACGGGCGACACAGCTGACCTCCTGTTCCGGTTGGCATTTTGTAAGCTAAGGATGCTAATAGGATGTTTTGTGATAGAAATCACAAGTGTATAAATAAAACGACGAGTGCACTAACCGGGAAAAAGGACGCAAACTGAGTCAAAGTTTTGCTGTACGTTTTCAACGTTACCCGACAAACGCGCTAGCCAGGCGTCCCCCTGTGTAACAGACAAGAGGGCTTCTCGTGTAATTCGGAATAGAAAACAATCGCATGCTTGTCGCGAAAAGTTTTCAAGCTTCCATCAATCAAGATAAAAAGGGACTGGCACGGCGGGCAAGACGGCGTATTTGTTGAAAAAACACGAGAGTAAATGTGAGGCACTGAAAAGTGACGTGTAACTTTGTTTTCCTTGTACTCATGCTAAATGGCTGCAACAACATCCATAATTGCTTTTAAATGGATGAGCTGAAGTTGTTTTCATACTTGGGTAATTTATCACCCAAGACTCCCCCCTTTGCCCCCCGCCCCCGTATTGCCACACTGTGGTGTTATTCGACTCCAAACAATACGACAGAGGAAGAAACATTGTTGGTGTTTTTTTCATTTTCTTGTTTTCCTGCGGTATCATTTGAAAGCCTTCTTTGAGCATCTGTGGAAGACTTAGAATGATCCCCCCCCCGCGCTGTCTTCATTCCCAGCTTATATGGAAGATTTATACAGTCGAACTATGTAACATGCAACCATCTTGTTTTTGTCAGGCTATAATTAGGATATTCTTATCCTGATTACCGCGACTTTTGCAGGTCTCACCTTCAAAACCTGTTTTAAGAATTAGCCGTTCCCCCCTGGAGGTTAAATTGGAACTCAGTCCACTGGCACAGAAGGTTTTATTTCATCTTCTCTTTCTCAGCCAGTCGCTCTCATCCCTTTTTCATTTGAAATCCTGCATCTGGTTATTTCATAATTATGGGAGGGGATTATAACGAAGGCAGCTTGAGCTGCAGGTTAATTGGATTTTTCACCTCAGCGGGACCGAATCTAAGTCGCCGATGGGTCGCAAATCTGCGCATTTGAAGTTGGGGACAGGACAAAAGAAAGAGTGAGCAGTTAAAGGCGCCCCTCTTTGACTCAAGTTACTTTTGCGCTGCCAACTTAAGAACACAATCGCTTTCTTCGGTGCTGATGACATCTTGTGTTTTCCCAATCACACACGCAGGTGCCATTGAAGTGACTATTGGCTGCTGATCCAGCAAGCGATGTCGCCTTGTTTTTGGTACAACAAACTTAGCAGACTGTCGTTCCACAAAATTGTCCGATCAAAGCACCCTGTAGGCGTTGCTGACCTAAAGTCTGTGCATTTTTTATTGAGTGCGACGGATAAACAACCAGGGTTGTGAGGGGTAAACCCATGTGACCGGACAAGCACGAGACACGGCATCGGTAGCAGCCTCCTGGATGGATCAGAATCAGCCGTAAATCCTTCGATGAATGGAAAGAGTAGCAGCGTGTACATTTTAGCAATCTAATTCAACTGATTTATAATGTGTTGTGTAATACTACGGCAAGAACAACATCAAATTAAAAGCACTGAATGAATACACAGCCGCCATCCACCAGTACCAGCCTGGACTTTGTTTAGTTTGTTCTCCTAGGGTCCCAAAGTGGGATACGTGTGACAATTCTCATCGGGGGTATGTGAAGAAAAATGAAAAACAATTAGCGTGTAACACTCACAATTACGTGTGTGCCTGAATGCCTCAGAGAAGAAAGGAGACAGAGCATGAAGTTCTTTGTTTCTTTTTGTGAGTTATATGAACAAGTAAGTAAGTTTGAGTGTTTAAGCTTGGAGATTTCGTTGATTTTGGTGTTCCAATCCCAGCACTGTGAACACCTGTCACTGCATGTGCGCGTCAGGATGACAGAGTGGGGATTTCCCCAAAAATGAGGCGTCCTAGCTGGTTGTATGTGTTTTTGTACCTTGGATTCTGGTTTATCATGTTTGCTAAACTTTCCCTTAGTGAAGCTCAAGTTCAAGGATCCCAGCATCCGCTTGAAATAAACGACATGCAGGATGAATACTTACTGTATCTGTCAGTGCTCATTTCAAACTTTTATCCAAATTTCACCACGCAAAATACACTTTTTTGAGCCACAACTACTTACCCATTCTTCCTTTTTCCAGGCCGCTTATCCTCACGGGGGTTGCGGGGGTATGCTGGAGCCTATCCCAGCTGACTTAGGGTACACCCTGGACTGGTCGCCAGCCAATCGCAGCAGAATGACTTACGTACCATGAAATTCATTCACCAGTTCATCATGGTGAATATTTAAAGGTTCAGGATTTTTTTAAGTGTGGAGGAGTAGGGGGTACATGGCTTCAAGTCAAATGTCTCAAGGGGTATGCCAGAGATTTACTGTACAACCCTATAAATAAAAAGTTTCGAGTGGCAACAATTTCATAAAGAAAGTGAGAAAAACTACATTCAGTCTTGCCAGTACGCACAGGAAGTCTGCATCAACAATAACTTCCATCCATATGACCTTCATCATGACTTCACACATCTTCTGCACGCAAAACTAGAATTATTCTCTGTAAAATGTTTTTTTGGTTAATATTTTTGGTTGTTTTGGGTGGCAACATTGCCTCCTTTTTCGTACATTCCAGTGAAAACATTGTTTGTTCCTCTAGTTATTTATTTATTGAACAAAATGAAAGAAAACAGCCCCGATTCCCAACTTTACAACATTTTAAAAGAGAGATATTTACACAAAACAATTGACAAGACGGAAATGCAAGATAAAATAATAATAATAAAATATATTACTAATATTAAACAACAAAAACTGCTGCTGGAGCCTATCCCAGCTGACGGCCTGGACCGGTCGCCAGCCAATCACAGGGCACATATAGACACTCACACACACATTCATACCTGTGAACAATTTAGAGTCGCCAATTAACGTAACATGCATGATCAAATAATACTAATGTGCAGCTGTAGCTCAGTTTTCATTTTCCCATAGGAAATAATTCAATCCAATTAATCCGTCCCAGACACCCAAAAATATGAACAAGAAATACATTTTTGTAGATAATA
This sequence comes from Dunckerocampus dactyliophorus, assembly GCF_027744805.1. Lineage (NCBI taxonomy): Eukaryota > Metazoa > Chordata > Actinopteri > Syngnathiformes > Syngnathidae > Dunckerocampus > Dunckerocampus dactyliophorus. The sequence continues at coordinate 30,639,396 of NC_072828.1, read as the reverse complement.
ATTCTAGTTTCACATGCAGAAACAATGCAAAAATAAGAATAAATGAGGAATGAACTGGATAAATGAACATTCTTGCAGATAACAGGAATGCCGTCCTTTTGAAACCCGATTCAAAAAGTTTGCAGATTCTTTCATGCCTTTGTCGTGTAAACCAATAAAAGACCAACACAAGCAGGTTTTCTTCTTTTTCTGGTGAAAATAGTGGTGGTAAACAGCCTCTCGCGGGAATGAATAATGCTTGAACTCGTCTTTAGTTCATCAATATTGCAATTTTGAAAGTGTGTGTGGGGTGAAAGAATGGTGTGGGCTGCTTGGGCCTTTCACTGCTCTAAATGGATAATCAATACGTATCTGTTGGAATACATGGAAAGGTTTCATTGATTCCAGCGACACACGCATTCATCACACGCACAGGAAAAATGTCTTCCGTGCAATTGCATCATATCCCACAAAGGGCTTCCAGATTCTAAAGTCAACCGCTTCCCTGCTCGGTAGGCATTGTTTGAAATCAAGTTCATCCCGCTTCTGCTGACAGCATTGTCTACCTCTGTTCCTCAGCGCTGGCCTCCTCTCTCGTCTTTGGGAACATCCGAGCTGGCGGCCCCCCGGCTCCTGGCCTACTTCTCAATCGATGTTTGACAAAGGCAGAGTCGCTCCCTGAGCAAGAGACGGGGAATTGGAGAAGCCCTCGCGTGGCGAGAAGGCCGCACACACGGTCCTCGTAACAGATAAATTACCTATCGTGGATCGATGCTCTTCGAGCATAAAAACAAAACCTGCTTGCTCGCTACGTTGAGCCACAAACACGCAGCAAGGTACAAACGCTCCAAACACAGAAATGATCCAAAAGCAAAAACACACATAAAACACATCCAGCGGGAAAAGGCGGCAAATTAAAAATGCTGCAATCACATAAACTGATTTTTAAAATCTACCTTTTCATTCCACCAACTTTCTTCTGGGCGTCCCGCTGATGTCTTTAAAGAGGCACAACACTCAGACCTAGATACACAGGAAGCCGGGCTAACTTCCTGGTCGCTCGGCTAACTTCCTGATAGCTTGGCTAGCTCCCTGGTAGTCTGGCTAACTTATTGGTAGAACTAACTAACTTCCTGCTAACCTTGCTAACATCCTGATAGTTCGGCTAACTTCCTGGTACGCTGACTAACTTCCTCATAGACCTGGCTACATTTCCGGTAGCCGGGCAAACTTTCTGGTAGAACCGGCTAATTTCCTGGCGTCTTGGCTAACTTCCTCATAGAACAGGCTAATTTCCTGGTAGAAGTGGCTAACTTATGCAATTTTAATTTACAACATTTTCCCGTTGAATTTGTTGTATGGTGTATGTGTGTTTTTGATTTTGGACACTTTCTGTAGATGTTGCAGTGCGTTCGTCCCTGTGGGCCATCGTACTTATGAGGCTTGAAAACTGAGTGATGACATTGAAAAATCTGGGATGATTTTCCCTCCAAAAGTGGACGCCCCTAACATGGTGTGTCAGATAAATAGTTTGTGTAGTTTTTTGTTTTTTAGTACATCTGTGTCTACACTGCCAGCGTTTGAAAAGATCAAATTACTACTTCAAACCACATCCCCGTGCACTTTTCCTAGTTTGAGTTTGGAATTTCCCATCTTACCAAATTTCTTTCATGAATGAAATAATCTTTCGGTCCGAAGGCCCGCTATTGTACTCCAGTTACGTTATGTTGTGCGGCTCTGACAAAGAAAGCATTTTCTTTGTCAAAGGTCTGAGTCGTTTACTTCAATGCCAAATGCTAATCAGTGCAATTTCCAGCCACCCTGCTGAGATCTTCTCACGGCGCTACATTGCAGTGCGGCGTAAATTAGCATCACCTGAGGCGGAACACGGGCAGGGACTGACTGCGGGCTTGAGCCGCAGCAGACAATTAGAGCAACTGTGTGTCTATATGTGCCGTAGTCAGACACATCTTGTATGATATATACGTATCTACAAGCGCAGCCAAGTGTAACATTGACCACTTGTTAGCTCCGCGCGGCAGTGACATGGCTGATGAGGGACTGTTAACTTGAAATTCCTGTGCTCGAGTCAATGTTAATATAGGTTGCTCTTTCGGAGCATAACAACAGTTTTTGCACTATTCCATTTTCGGTAGAAATCATCTAGAAAAAACAGTCTCGGTTTTCCTACGTTGTCGGGGTTATCCGACTGCCAAACATTGCACCTAACAAACCAGTCGCTGGTGGTGTCCGTGTGGCTCTCTCTGTCCGTTCATCGTCGTCTTTGCCAACAATACCTTCAACAAAGGTAAAAGTAATGTTCATATATTCATTTCATTTGTCATTTTTATGTATTTCTCATTGTTTCCTGTTGTAAAGCTAATTATTCTCTAGAATATGTATTTTGTGTTCATATTTTTGGGTGTCTGGAACAGATTCATTGGATTTCCATTTTCCAGTTAGCGTACAATACAGTGTGCGTCTTGTTGTGTTATTCATACACTACATGTGTTCTTAATGTATTTTTATCCCAAAAAGTCCCGGTCAGCATCCTACTAGCTTGCTAATACATGGAAACAGGAAGCGGAAGTCAGGTCTGTCGCCCGTCTATGATGTAATCAGCAGATGACTCTGTAGCTCTGTTTTGATAAACACATCAACACGGACACCACCTTCTGGTTTTGCCATGAGTTATTTCCTGAATTCACTCGTTTTTTAAACCTTCTTCATCCATTTTTCTTTTTCTTCTCCACTTTGGCTAATTTTGCAGCCGTGATCAAAAGAAAAGCAGAGACTTGACGTGAGAAACAGCACTGAATTCAAAAAATAACTCATGGCAAAACAGGAAGGTGGTGTCCCTGTTGATCTTGCTGCCACATGGAGTCTTTGGCAATGTTGACATCTTCAGCGAAGGTAAAAGTAACCTTAAATGTTCATTTATCCCTTTCAATCCTCATTTATATGCATTTTGAATATTTTTTTCATGTAAAACTGTACTATAAAAACGTGTTTTGTGTTAACATTTTTGCCTTTCTGCAACAGATTAATTGGATAGATTATTTATGGGAAAAAACAAGGTAGCATTGTACTAATAAAAGCCAAAATCCAACATGATTTTATTCAAAAATATACTAAATGCAATGCTGTAAATGAGTCATTTGAACTTTTTATTTGTGTTACAACCACACACAAGCATTTACATTGCAATTTTCCTACCTGAGTTTCTCATCTTTGATCACATGGACAGATTTGGCTTCTTTGAACAAATGTGGTGGAATTAGCTCTTTCAAACTGCAGTGATTAAGGACAAAAAAAAAAGCAAGAAATCAATTCACCGGTTTACCTTTCAAGGTGCTGGGGGACGAATAACCTGAGTCAAACGTGAAATTTACCCAAAACAAGTCCAACTGATCTGACGGAGTAGCAAAAAACACCATTCCATTTGACAAAAAATCTCACATTTATTTTGCATTTGTCAAACAAGTGTTGAACTTTACATCAGTCTTTAAGAGTGGGGAGCCCGTTGTAACATGTTTACACAAAATCATGAGCTGCAGCACAGTACACACCCGTGCTGGCAAATAGTCACACACTTCCACATTCTTCTTTTTTTTTGGAACGATTTTAATAAATAAACTTATCAAACCCAGGCAGATGAAGTAAATTAACGATTAAAGAACAAAAAAAACCCTTCATTGTCAAACCATTGTAAAACCACTCTGGCATAATGAAATAAACATTCAGTGGAATCTTGGTTAGCGTCATTAGTTCTTCCGACTCTAACTGAATCCATTTTTCCTATAAGAAATAATGTAACTCCATTAATCCGTTCCGGAATGCCAAAAATGTTAATACAAAACACATTTTCATAGTTTTACAAACAGAAAGCAATCCCCAGTGCATACAATGATGAACGAAAGGGATACATGAACATTTACGGTTACGTTTACCTCCGTTGAAGACGTGATTCTTCAGCTGACTGTTCCCAAAGACGCGTTGCAGCGAGATCGACACCACCTTCCCGTTTTGCCATGAGTTATTTCTCAAATTCAAGAGTGGTTGTCACGTCAATAACCCAAAATGGAGTGCTAGCATTTTGAACACGACTGAATTCCAGAAATAACTCACGGCAAAACAGTAAGGTGGTGTTGAGGAAGGTGTTGATGCATTAACAATGCGGCATATTGTACGCTAATCGAGGCAAAATGATGGCGTCAATTTTCGACACGCTAACCGGGGTTCCACTGTCATGCCTCTCCTGCTCTGGAATCATGAAATAAACATATTTGAACGGGTAACGCCACTGAAACCCGGCCAGGAAACACTGCTCACAAGTGGGGGCGGGGGGAGTAATAAAGTGTTTCTTTCTGTTCATATGTCTTTCACATTCAAACTCACTATGGACCAACAGTTGGAACCACTACGTACTGTACGTATAACCTCTAGAGTAGACGATATCTCTCACATGTTCAGTTTTGCAGTTAAACAGTTTCTTCAAAAGAATTTGTATTTTACACGAGCAATACAACAAAATATATATTTTCAGCCATTCTTCTTGACTACAGTTCAATGTACACTTGAGAAAATATAAGGCCAGGGGCTTGATTGCTAGTGGCCATGCAATGCAAACAGCATGGAGAGGGATGGAGGATGACCAGGGGGGTGGGAAGTCTGTACAGGCGTCCATGACCTGGTTGGTGTGTCATTTTACTTACAATAAAAAACCCAAAAAACAAAAACAAACCAAAAAAAAATAACACAGGATGATGGTGAAGTGTATGTACAACCTTTTTAAATGCTTTTCAGAGGTTTTTTTTTGTTATTTTTTCATTTCTATTATGGTACCTTACATTTTTGACAGCAGCAGCAGCACATTTAAATACATAATTGGCTTGTCTCTAAAAATGGAAGTGTGACTCTGTATTCTATATACAGTTTTATTCATGGCTGAAAAGAGAGAGGACGTTGGGGATAAAGCAGATGTGGCTCGTTGGAAATGACACGCCCGCTACCTTCTTCGCTAACTTGTCCATCCAGCTGCAAACGCTCACAAGGAGGAGGTTTAGGAATTCGTCTAAACGCGTTCAAAGGCTCGTGACGAGTTGCATCTGTCCTTCCCGGACATCGCCTTCCGGGATGCAGCCGTCTTTAGCGATGGGGATGATGTAACCGTCGCTCGTCCCTCGGCCTATTTGGTAATAAGCCTGCAGCTGGTGGCCGGATCCTAAGTTAGGCATGCTTTTGTAGTAAACGTCCTCGTTCTCGCTCCTCTTGGACGGGGACAAGTCCTCCAAGTCCTCCACGACTTCCGGACTGCTCTCGGGATAAGGAGAGTCCCTCAGGTTGGGCATACTGGTGTACAAGGAGTCTCTGTTCGGGGACTGCAAACTTTCCTGCTCGTGGTTGTCGGGTGTCAGCTGGCCCACAAAGGTTTCCACTCCTCCGTCGGTCCTCACCTTCTTCTCGGGGGCGTACAGAAGCGAATGAGTCCGCTGGGGGATGAGCGGCGCCTCCAGCTCGAGGCCCATCGCGTCGCCCATATGCACCAAAGACGACGCGTCGGCCACAATGGCGTCGTCTTGGCTGTCGCCGCCACCCACCGGCGTCACCTTGGGCGGAGCCCGCTCCGCCTTGTGGTGGTGCGTGTGGTACGGTTGGTGCGGATGGTGGGGCGGGTGATGCAAACCGGGGGGTGGCGGTTGTTGCTGTTGGTGGCTTTTGTTGCAGGCACGCAGGTTGTTATGTACGAGCTCGGAGATGATCATTTTCTCGAAGGCCGCGTCGTCCAAGCTGAGTCCGCAGTCGACCACCTGTACACTGTCGCCAAAGTCCGCACTGCGGAGTGAGTAGCTGTTGTTAAAGTTACCATTTAGCGGTAGAGTATCCATTGCACTTGTATCCCTCACCGCATTGTTCAGTGAGTGCCCTGCAAAGGAAAGACAACTCGATGTTACGCCACAATTCAACAACAGGCTGTATTCCATATTTAATGCTGTTCAGGATGCGTGGCGTTCCAATCAAGCCATGCCGGAAATCTGTTAGTTTGGCACAATGCTCAGCATGCAGTATGAAAATTACTATTAGGATATTTTTTTTACTTGTTTAAGCCAAAATGTAGCCAAAGTAAGCTGTCTGTGTATTAGTCTGCCACAAAGAGACTTAAGGCTCTGTCCCGTACTGCCGTTTAACCATCCCGTCCGCCTCCGTCTGAACGATTTACATCAGACGGTGTCATACGCCGGCAAATTCTAATGTTTTGGCCATGGACGCTAGCTAGAACAGCATGAGTCATGTCCAAATACGTCCCAGAAACATTTTTAAAAAATGCTGAAAAATGTCTGAATGACGTCTACCAACATCCCCTTTGTGTCCTAGAAAAGGCCAAGCTCCGCCCATCGCCTCGTTACAGCAGTCCTCACTCCTGGATCATCCACATCACTCCTCTTGAAGTTATAGTCGGAGTACTGTTGGGTTGGGAATGTAGAGGACTGTTATCTTGGAATACTATTTCTGAAGTACTATTATCTTGGAGTACTATTGCTCGGGTCACTATTATCTTGGTATAGTACTACTATTTAGAGTACTATGGTCTTGGAATACTATTTTTAGAATACTACTATCGTGGAAAAATAAAGTACTATTATCTTAGAATACTGTGATTTGGATGATTATTATCTCAGAATACTATATTTGAAGTACTGTTATCTTGGAATACTATTGTTTGGATGACCGCTACCTTGGAACACTATTGGCATGCTACTATCTTGTATAAAATACAGTACTATTATTTTGGAATACCATTATTTGAAGTACTATTATGTTGGAATGTATTATTTGGATGGCTATTATTTTGGAATACCATTATTTTGATCAATTTTATCTTGCAGTACTATTATGTGGAGTACTACTATCTCAGAATACTACTATTTGGATCACTATCAGTTTGTAATACTATTATTTTGAGGATTATTATCCTGAAATATTATTTCTGTATTTGGAGTACTGTTATCTTGCAATACTACTATTTGGATCACTGTTATCTCTGAGTACCTTTATTAAGATGACTATTACCTTGGAATACTACTATCTGTAAGAATATTTTCTTGGAATACTGTTATTTAGATGACTATTATCTTGGAATGCTATTATTTAGATGACTATTACCTTGGAATACTGTTATTTAGATGACTATTACCTTAGAATACTACAATATTATTTGAGTACCACAAGCGACTTACCACTCTACAGGTGAGGGAGCGTGATGGCGAGCGGTTTGCCGACATGAAAGGTGTGAGTATTTAAGGTGACACGGCTGTGAAATCATTCATTTTTGATCCTATCGTTGCCAGAACATCGTCATGTTGCGTGTGGTGAGTTTCGTGTCTGGAGGAGGACGAGCTGTCCGCCTGCCCAACTGCCATAAAAGTCTACAAAGTGGTAAGATTCTGCCCAAGAAACCCCCAGAGTAACATGAGAACCGCTAGTCTAGAGATCCAACGCTGGCTGACGGAAAGTTTGAACATGTCCCAAGTTTGGAACGCCGAGATACGTCTGTAAACCAGCTTCAGACGGAATCGTGAAAGGGCGCGGTGGGACAGAACCTTTAGCGATGAAAACAGATCCCAAACAACATTAAGAAAACGGAACGGTAACCACCATCACGACACAGTGGGAAGAGTGGAGGTCTACAAATGGGAAGGCTGCAGTACACCAAATAGGTGGGATGTGCAGGGGCGGGACAGAAGAAGCACAAAGGCGGGAAGGAATGGCGAGAAAGGGGAAAGTCCATCTTTGTTCTGACTACAGCAGCACTCCAGCATCACCACACACAGCAGGTGAAAAGACTCACTTCATGTCTGTCTGCTCAGCCTATCTGGTCTAAGAGCAGCTGATGTACAAAAGAAAGTAAAAAAAATGATTTATTGGAACATGAAGAATCACTCCAAGAGCAAACCAAAAAGAAATAAAGTAACAGCAACATAGCGAGAGCAAGGGTTCAGCAAATAAACATACAGCAGCGGAGTCACTAAAATACTTTGGTTTTGGAGTTGTTCTGGACCAATTAGGTACACTTTCTGTCCGTAACTCGGCAGCTTGCGCGCCCGTAGCCGGCAAAGGTTAGAGGTTGCCTCCGCCCAGCGTTTGGCATTCGTCACGGTGACAGCTCCCAGTGAGACGCCAGTCACCGGCCGAGCAGCTGAGGAATAACACCGATGCTGCAGAGGTCACGCGCAGTCATGCCAGGAATGCCTCAAAGCACAGAGGTCATGCAAAGCGGCACCAAAAAAAAGCAAAATACTAGTTATTCCATGATGGAGAGGCAGGATAAAATGCCTCCTGGTACAAAAACAGATGTGGACATTAGCAGGAAGACTAATGGGGGAGCTTTTACTGAAAAGTTTAGCTTATTCTGTAAAATATTCTGTAAAGGGATCAAGTTAAAAGCAGAGATGTCCACTGATTATAAGAGAAAACGTGGGAAAAGGAGAGATTAAGCGGGAATCAAACAGCTGCTGCTGTGACAAGCATGTTTTTAGAACTTCAAGAAGGCCACTTTAGTCTTCAAAAAGGTGTCAGGGCATCTCTACTGCACAGCGACAGAGCGCCACAGTCGGACAGAAAGTGTGGAGAAGAACATTAAAGAAATAAAAAAAAGCTAAAACTGTGTAATTATTTATTTCTAATTCAAATCCAAATTTTGGTAAAGATAATTTTGTGAACCACTTGCTCATCGAGTGTGTTTATGGCCTAAAGTAACCATAAGAGTGCCGGTGGTGGTTTAGGGTGGGATGTTTTCTTTCTTTTTTTTTTTTTTTAAGTAAGCATGCTGAAAAAAATTTACATTTGATAGGCAAAGTTAAGTTTTACTCCCATACTTGTCTCTCTGTAGGTCACTAGAGGGAAGCACAAGGGAAGAGCACAGAAACATCATAAAAGATGCCATTTGGAGAACAAAAAAACAAACACAATGTACGGCAAAGCCCAAAACCAATCACGCCTTGGCCAAGTTTGAGTTAAAAGTGAATTTTAGGTGTGTGAATTGGTATCGTTCAGCTGGAAATGGCAGGAAGAAGTGACAAAAGACAGTAAGTTGTGTTACATTGTGCGAGATGTTAATGCATATATACATACAATACACACGGACCCCAATATAAGACAACAAAATAAGAAAAAAAACCCTTTTCCAATATTTTTTAAGACAAAACTCTACTTAGTAAAAAGGTTCGAGAGTCAACATTTTCTTAACCAAATGATTCCACGTAGGGCGACTAAGGAGGAAGAGGACAAGACTTTTGGCTATGGTGGTTCGTGTGGAACTTCACTGACACTTCTTAAAAATCATTTTCGACTGACATTGCTGAGCACCGTTGTCCAAGTCTCGCACGGTAAACCATGCCTTTCGATGACGTATAGGACGAACACATGCGACCTGACCGTTCTTACTGCAGTAGATCGGATGCATATCGGATTTCCGTCCACGTACGAACAAGGCTTCAGTCACATTTGAAAAAATCGGGACGGTACTGTTCGCACTGACATGAAAACCACAGATGCAGGTCACATATGAGCAAAAAAAACGGAATTAACCTGCAATGTGAACATAGCCCACGAGGCATCTGGACTGGTTCCCCTAACCACCTCAACTGGCTGAAGGAGCAGTGGTTCTACTCAGCTCCCCCCGCATGGCCGACGTCCTCACCCCGTCTCTCAGGGTGAGTCCCGCCACTCTACGAAGGAAACTCATTTCGGCTGCTTGTATCTGCAATGTCGTTCTTTCGGTCACGACCGAAAGCTCATGACCATAGGTGAGGGTGGGAACAAAGATCGACTAGTAATTTGAGAGCTTTGCCTCCCGGCTCAGCTCCCTCTTCACTGCGACGGTCCGGTACTGCGACCGCATCACTGCAGACACTCCGCCTGTCCATCTCACGCTCCAGCCTTCCATCACTCGTGAACAAGTGAACTGGTGGTCTTAATGACCGTGTGGGGCTCAATTTGGAATCCTTGCTCTAGAACCTTGTAGTCATATACTAAAGTATACATTTAGAATATTTGATTTGTTTTAAGTAAGGGTTCACCAGTGGCGGTGGGCAATTGCCCAGGGCGGAACTTTCTAGGGGGTGCCGCAAGGTTGGTCTAATGTGCGTACGCATCTTTCCAGGCGGCATACATGTTTCTATAGATCAGAATTTTTTGTCCTGTGCGTAGATTCTGAGGTTCGTGAGTGTGCAGTGGTTTGGATGGAATTCATTAGGGACGCTCCAAACGATCGGCCACCGATTCGTATCGGTTTCCGTAAAAAACGTGTGATTGGCATATGCCAATAAATGCTTTTCAAAGCTGATAAATTGAAAAATGTACCGTTAACCCATGTAATCGGTATCGGTATACGGCCGATCTCACTCACCGATGATTGGTATCGGAATCGGCAGCATAAAACCCCAATTGGAGCATCCCGAGATTTTATAAATGAGGGTATGTGTGTCGGATGGGCACCCTCTACGAGACGATGACAGGTTATCATCACGTGACGTCGAAAAGGAGATGATTGGCCAAGTGTGCGGGTAAGTTGTGAGGATTGGACAAATCTGCGAGGTCACTCACTTAGGTGTAGGACAGTATTTACCTTGTGTCATTGTCATGAATGATACCATTCAACAAGTAAAACACCGAAAAATAAATCACTTTAACTCCAAATTTGGCCAAGGTACGAAAACTTTTGGGCTTAACAGTCAGACTGGTTGTGGAAATGTATGATAACAAGGACAACCTGAATGCTAAATTTGCTTTAAATGCATTTTTTTGGTCACGTCAACACAGACTGAATGTCCTTTAAGAGTGAAGTGCCCTTCAAAACACTCAAAATGAGCCAATACCCTCATGCGGTTTACACGGCAAGCTGACTTCTACATGTTGTTTCAGTTGAGAAATGAATGACACACAGAAGGTGGACAAGTATGACGATGTGACACGGTAGAACATCCTGCTTTTGGTCGGGTCTGTCAACACTACGCTGAAGAGTGGGGGGGGGGTAAAAAGATAAGTGATGAAAAGCGGGTGACAGTATTAAGTAAGCACACCTGGAGAGTTAAACACTGGAGCCGTGGGGGTGTTACACACAACTGTCTCAGCCAGTAAGGTGTTATAAGGGTTGTTAGAGCCTTGTGGTCGAAGAAGAGGATTTGTTAGTAGATAATTCCCAGTCATTCCTGGAGTCCAGAGGCAGAAGAAGAGAAGGTGCACTCAGCCAACAGTACAGTGGAAGTCATAAAAAGAAGGACATTTGCAGAGCTTTCATGCTTTCACTTGAGCTGGCAACATTTGAGACTAGCAAACAGTTCACTTGCAGCGACTGCAGTGATATTTGTGGTGGTGGGTTGCAGCATGGTGTGGGGAGGGGGGCATGACGCGTGTGCATGGCATTTTTTTTTAAATACAAAAAAAGGCCCATAGAAATGAGCCACTGTCCGCAAATAGCCGCACTTTGGACACCCCTGGTTTACATATTTCAGCGGGAAGGCGAAGCGAACCGTGGCTATCACGACTCCCGCTAGCTAAAGGCTCGGCCGCATGCCCGTTGAGTTCTCCTGCACGCTTCCACGCCTCACCTTTCATGGCGGTGGTAATGCACGCTGCCCCGGCTTGTGGCCGTGCCCTGCATGGCCTGAACTCTGCTCCCGGCTGCAAATACTTCGCTTTTTGTGAACACTTGTTATTTGATGAGCGAGTAAAGGCATGATGGAAGAATCACTTCCTGTCTTTCGCTTTCATATTTGGAGCGGAGTTAGGATGCATAAATGAAGGCATGGGAAACACCTGCTTGATTTGTGCACATCCGCTTTTGCAGTGAAGTTGCAAAATGATCCGATTGTTTTCTCGTCCAGTCCTTTGAGGAGAAAAGACGGTATTGATGGCCGTACTTTGGAAGTCCAATGATGCTACCACAACAGCAGTTTTATCGCAATGGAACATTTCTTTATATTATTTATATCAAATATTTAGCTATTTATATATATTTTATTATTAGATATTCATAATAATTATGAATACAAATAAATAAAACATTTATTTATTTATTTTAAATAAAACATAATTAAAACATATACAGTAGTACCTCGCATAACGTAAACCTCCTTTTACGTAAATTCCACTGAACGTAAAGAATTTATGTACATTTTTCGCATCGTATTACGTAAGGAATTCCATATAACGTAAAGCGTCAAGCCCATGCAAGCGACAGAGAGACTAACAGAGTACACTTGGTGACGCCTTCTGGCTTCACGCTCTCATTAGCTGATTATCGGGGCACCGCCTACGCTCTCATGTCATTGGCTGATTATCGGGGCACCGCCTACGCTCTCATGTCATTGGCTGATTATCGGGCACTGCCTACACTCTTATCTCATTGGCTGACTTATCCAGCGCGTCCATGTTTGTATGTGAGCTCCCTTCCTCATCTAGTCGCCCTTACTTAAACTAGTTTGCACGCATTGAAATCTCTTCTTAAATTCATTACTTTTCTTTGTGTTAAAATGAGCGGAGTCATGGGCCCTAAACCAAGTGGAAGGGATAAGAAAAAAAGGGAAAAGTTGTCGATCGAAACAAAGCAGGAAATGATCCAGAAGCATGACGGTGGAATGAAATGAAGCGATGTTGCTAGACTATACGGCCGTTCCTCATCGACCATTATACCTTATTTACCTTATTTTATATTGGAATGTTACTCTACTATGTTTATGCTGTTTTCTTATATTTTCCCACCATATTTGGTGGACTTTGAATATTTTGAAGGCCCAAAGGTGTGAGTTTGGGAAGATCTTGGAACGGATTAGGCTATTTACATGTATTTTACGCTTCGTATAACAAAGGTTCTTGGAACAGATTATTTACGCTGTAGGGGTGTCTACTGTGATACACAATTTGGAACAAAAATAATTTAAATAAATATTAAAATAAATTACATTTAATAAAATAATAATAAATATTAATAAAAATGTATTACAAAATTTTACAAAATAAAATGCATTGAAATAAATATTAAAAATAAATATTACATTTCAATAAACGCCCTATTAATTTGTTGATCAGTGTGCAAAAGTATATAATGCTAATATTTGAACAGCGCAGTATTTGTTAGTTAGTTAGCAAGAATGGAGAATGATTAACCTGCACCTTTACCTGGACACTCACCAAAGCCTTCCTTCATTCCTCCTTCCTTAGCACATTCTTACATACATCTTTATTATTATATTTTGAACATTTTAGAAAAAAACTAAAAATTATTATGATATTTAGCCTTGAGCTAGAGTACCTTTGTTTTATGTGTGGGGTGCACCCCTCTGTTTGAGAAGCAAAACAAATGTATATATATATATTGTGATTTCTGGCATTTAATTTTGCGTAGACAATTTATTCTATTCTATAAACAATCCTCCAAACCATATCTTCCTGTCTCTTTTTTTTAAAAATCAGCTTCTATTGCGTTTTAAGGAACGGCGGCCTCTCCACTGTCGTTAATCACCTGTGTTAAATGCCATCTGTCATGTTGGGAAGACTTCAGGGATGGTTTTAATGACAGGAAGTGCTTCCAGGAGATAGAGCCCTCGTTTAGTGCAGGGACTCTCCAGGGTAACTAGGCTTCTCCACCCCGGAGTGATCAATATCCAACCTTTACATTAACAACTCCAGGAACCTGGCGTTGTGGGGAAGAAAAGCTCTACTTCCATTTTGTCAGAGATGCATGAGCGAGCCAAAATGTGCCTCAGAGGCAGCGGTGCAGTGAGTTACCTTGCAGGAAGTGACAGTAACAAAAAAAAAAGAGAGAAGAGTGCAGGAATTGGCATCGGAGCAGGGCGGATGTTAACTTCCTCGGAATATGCCCGCTTTGCCTTCGCATGCTCCAAAAGCCATTTAAGAGGCAGCGGAAAGCAGAGCAACACGCTAAGCGCTCCGGGTCAGCCAGAGTTGAACATCATCTTCTCATCATCATATTTGTGCTCAAGCTAAATAATAAATGACATGTTTTTTCTTTTTTCCTCCGCCTCCCTTGAAGGTAAGAGAGGTCACGACATGCCAGGCAACAAATGGCTTCTTTCTTAAAATAACACTCCTCGTGTGTTCTCTGCATGCGGTTGTCATTTGGACCGGCGGCCGACTTTGGAGACCGACTTTCCCGGCCAGATGATTGGAGGACGGATTTTGGTAATCCTTTGCGGGGAGACGAGACGGAAGGCCGAGATCATTTGTTTTCCCTTCTTAACCGCGCGGACATTTATTACCATGACCCGGGTACATCCTTTGTGGCGGCGCGGAGGAGGGGTTTTGAGAGCGGATGATGAAATGTGTGCATAGGTGTGCATGCAGAGAAACTGACCTTGGTTAAGGGTGGAGGTGCTGTTGATGTCACCTGAGATAAAGGAGGACTCAGATTGCTTTCTTACGGTGTCATTCCACATTCTCCTGATTCGACTCTGTCAGGTCAACAAGGGACAGTCGTTAGGACTTGAAAACGAACCCGCCGCTCAGATGTCCTTTTTTCAGTTTCCTTTCATTTTGTTTTTTGTGTGCACATGTAACTTCTGTCTCACTTTCTAATTACAGTGAGGCGAGGGCGGCGCTGATGCTCATCTCCAGGGAGTTAACATACTTAGTCAAATAAAGAAGGATTCTGATGGGAAGTATGGGCTCAATAATCAATTATTATTTATTAGGATGCCTGTCAATATTCTTATTCACCCAGATCATTGGCTCTTGTCTTCAGTTCATGCTCATGACTAGATAGGACAGCTCTAGTCCTGTTTAGTCTAGCTATTGTCCATAGTCTAGGAAATGACTAGATAGGACAGCTCTAGTCCTGTTTAGTCTAGCTCTTGTCCATAGTCTAGGAAATGACCACATAGGATGGCTCTAGTCCTGTCTGGTCTAGGAATTGTCCATTGTGTAGGAAATGACTAGATAGGACAGCTCTTGTCATGTATAGTCTAGGAATTTTCCATAGTGCAGGAAATGACTAGAGGGATAGCTCTAGTCCTGTCTAGTCATGAGCATGATAGGACTAGAGCTGTCCTATCTAGGCTTATCTAGCTGCAGATAGCTCTACATGGTCTAGCACTAGGTGTCCTATCTAGTCATGTTAATGACTAGATAGGGCATCTAGACTAGATAGGATTGCTATAGTCCTACCTAATTATAAGCACATGAGCATGATAGGACTACAGCTGCCATATCTGCAGCTATCCTATCTAGTCTTACCTAGATCCGGTCCTAGAACTAGATAAGGCTAGATAGGACAGCCCTAGTCCTGACATGCACATGGCTACATAGGACAGCTATAGTCCTATGTAGTCATGCTCATGACTAGATGAAACACTTCTAGCCCTATCATGCTCATGACGAGATAGCTCTAGTCCTATTTTGTCGTGAGCAGAGCTATCTAGTCATGACGATGACTAGATAGGAAAGCACTAGTCCTCATGACTAAATAGGACATCTCTAATCCTACCTTCTCATGAGCAGGATAGGACTGGATAGGACTAGAGCTGTCCTATCTAGTCATGCTTCTGATTTAGACCACTAGATATGATGACTAGTGAGTCATGAGCATGCACCAATGTAGCTTGCTGCACAAGACGTTTCTCATCCAAGCAGACTTCATCCGTTCAGGCCCAGGACTAGATAGGACAGCCCTAGCGCTATTGATAATGAAGATGATGACTATGTTTACATTGTATAAAATGTACTTCTTTTTTTACCTTAATCCATAAAATTCATATTATTTAAATGGAATTATCATCAATTCATTTGAATTATTATTTTTAATTAAAAAAAAACTATTATTATTATTATTCTATTTAAGTGTTTAATTAGTGTGACAGATTGGCTTGTGTTTGACTTTGGAGGTTCCACTACAAGGCTACGCATGAGCAATCAAGGAAACATAGTTAATGCCCATCCCTGCTTATTCTACTTTCTATCAATCTGCACTCTGTTGAAGAAGGTGCAGTGTAAATGCACCCTGTGATCAATTTTGGCTTGACCCTCAGTGACATGCGCTGCAGTGTTCATTAAAAAGTGCATTGCTGTTCCACATGCGCATGAAGTTAGTGAGAAAAGTGACAAAGCTAAAGACGGAAAAGAAGGGAACTTGTGCAACTTAGAGGATGCTGCTCAAAGGTCTGCTTGCGCCAGCTCGGCGGTCTACCTGGGTGCCGGAGGAGTAGCGTGCGCTCGTCCGCGTGGTGGACGTCTTCGTGGAGCCATGCGAGCTCTCAGATGGCAGCCTTCCGCAGCAGTACGTGTGGCGGAAGCACTTGCTGTACTCTTTGCGGACCTGGGACAGCAGCGACGACAACCCTCAGCAAAAAGCTTCACTCTGTTCTTTTAAAGCGTGGCGCGAGGACTGCCATCCATTCTGCCGAGCTCTGTCGGGTGACAGGAAACCTACTTTTTTCTGGAGGAGGCAGTGGAAAATGAAGATAAACATCCCCTGGAAGGCGTTGAATATGGTGAACAGGTACGCCATGACGATGGAGGCCTCGTTGATGAAGAAGAGGCCGAAGGACCACGTCAGGCCCAGCAGGCAGAGCAGAGCAAACGCTCCCATGACCCAGGATCTGGAGGACGGCAGACACAAACACGAGGTGACGTTAAAATCTAAGCTTGGACAAGTCGATACGTCTGACGAAGGGTAGAAGTACAGCAGATGCTGTCTGCCAGCAGGCTACTTCCTGTTTCCTGAAGGAAGAACTTATAAATAGACGGACAGTGAAATGCATCACAGACACCCTCGCAATTCAAACCACCATGAATTTCCTCGTCGGCAGAGTTTTTCCTTGGCTCATGTGCCACCCCTCCAAAAGGTTTGGTGACAACCGACCAACAAATAAATGATGGCCCCTCGCCGTCTTGCTGGGCCAGCCTCTTAACGAAATTAACAAAAACGTATTCATTTCTTTGTTAATTTCATATCATTCCCATCCATCCATCCATTTTCTATACCGCTTCATCCTCATTAGGGTCACGGGGGCATGCTGGAGCCTATCCCAGCTGACTTCGGGCGACAGGGGGGGTACACCCTAGACTGGCCGCCAGCCAATCGCAGTGTTAATTTCATATATTTTACAGAAACATGTCTTGAACAAAGAAAGAAAAAGAGGGGTTGTCTTATATTAACGGTCGTCTTACACGCGGGTGAATACGGTACAAATACTAAATACACCGGGTCCTCGCACACTGCGATTCAGTAATCACGGTCGTGCACATTTTGTGTCAAATTGTTTTATAATTTGTTGATATTTGTGTTTTTTTTCTCTCCGAAAATGGTTTGCTTTTTGAGGTCTAATTTAATGACATTTCCATTCAAACACATTTGGAAGACTTAGTTGCACATTTCATCCTTATACAGTCGATCCCTGCATATTCGCGTATTTTTAGTCCAAACATATTTTTTCCCCTCCAAAATTTGCCTTTTTCATTCACCCTAAGTCAGTAATGACTGTTTTTTTGTTGTTGAGATTTTGCACGTTGTTCAGCAGCCCTTGAACGCACCGTAGCTGCTGTGAGACGCCACCTTACGCCTTACGTCCCACGTTTTACCACACACACGGGCTCTGGAAGTTTTGGGAAATTTGTTGGCTGTGGAGGAAGTAGCGTATCCGAGTCGCAAGTGTGTCGTACTTATGGAGCAAGTGATTCGTGACACCCACGTGCTTGCCGCTCGCCGTCTGTTGGTGGCTTTTAGATCGGGGGGGGCGGCGTGCGACGCGTGCGTGGTGGCCATGCTAAAGGCTACACCGTGACTCCCGTTCCATCCGTTCATCGATCATCTTACGTTATCATTCATCAAGGGTGAACACCTACAGATTTTAATACTTTAGATGCGTTTCACGTTGATCATGCGTGCATCAATCACTTGTGGATTTTCACCATTCGCTGGTACTGGACGTGCGGAATGTGACCCCCACAAAAACCAGGGATCTGCAGTAAATACTTCAAGTAGTGTTTGTTAGATACTGAAAACTCGCAAAGCAACTCCCAAAAACAAAAACAGCGGCATCCTCCTGCCTCCCTGGCGGAACTAATAATTCCCATTGACATTTTTCACAGCCTGCAACGTTTGAGGAAAACAAACAGCTTCAGCGTGTTTCTGTGTGTCTGAGTCGTACCAGAGACCACAAGCAGGCGAGGAAAGCGTTCAAGGAGAAAGGACAAATTCCACCTGGATTGTGCGTGCGGAGAAGCCACAGACGGACGGTCAAACAAACGCACAACAGCCATGACGTACAAACGAGAGGAAGCATTCACGAGGACAGACGGGAGGTTAGAGGTCGCTGCCTGGGAGAGGACGGACGAGACGGCAACGACTGGAAGTAAGGAAAGAGAGACGGGCAGGAGCCGGGGAGAGAATTAAGGAGAGGCTGAGGAAATCCGGGCAATGCGTTCTTACTTGAGAAACTGTTTATTATCTTCATAGCTAGAGAGCATGATAAGCAGGGGAGAGAGAAGCACAACGAGATCACAGCCAGGGTTAGTATGCAGAGAGCACATCCAGGTCATGAAATATCTCATCTGACAGTTGCTACCATTCAATTACATTTCCTTGGTGTAGTCGATGCTTACCCGGGCAAATCGGTATTATAGTAGCCGTCACAAACGTGATAATTACTGGCGGGCAAAAGAGAAGAGAGCGACAGAAGAGAAGAGGAGAGGTGCGTGTTAAATTTGCTTTTTCATGCAACATGCGGCATGTGAACACAAACAAAAAGACCACAATGCAGCTATTAACGTACTCAACATCCCGCAGGAAATAAACACACGTTTCCCAGCACATAGGTACAAATTGTGGTTTCCCTGACACGACAGCGGAAGGGTTCAAGTGCACCGAGACGCGTAAATAAGGCGTTTTCCTGATTGCGATTCCACCGCAGTGTTGCCGTGCCGCACGGATTCGTTAGGCGAAAAGCAAATCATGAAATCACGCTGGGAATAGCAGCACTGCTGCCCCGGCACAGTAAAGACATGCCACGTAATGGTCCAACAAGGCAGCGTGTAACCCCTGATTAGCCGCCAGTAAACACTGTTTTCATATACGGAAAACAAAACAATTACTGCTGCACAACATGTGGAGGTTCAAACAGCTACGGTACTCTGTGGAGGTTGTGCGAGAGGGCTTTTTAAAAATGTATTTCTTGGGTTGGAAGCTAGGATTAAACAAGAAAAAACGGTTTGACATCTTCGAAATGAACATATGGTAGCTTTCCCACCCCAGCTGGGCTAAAAGTGCAAAGATTTAGGCCACGTCCGCACGAATACGGATGCGTGTTGGCCTCTCGTCCGCGTAGGTTTTTGTCCTTAAAAACAAAGCTTTTGTGTCAGAGAGGAGACTTTCAAACCCTCTGGCCTCGGTGCTCGTGCGTGGGTTGGGCAAAACTCAGCTTTTCCATTTGGGGCATAAGAAATGTGCGACATTATCTCATGTTTTTAAACCTTATTTGGCACCACAACAGGAAGTTATTGAATTATGGGTGTGGGTTTCATTTCCTGTGGTGGTAGATGCGGGTGGGCGTCTCTCCCTCAGGTAGTCTCCCAGCAGGTGCGGCTAGCCCAGCATGCCTTGCGGGTTATAGCTCAGTATAAAATAGTATTGCAAATAGTTTAGCATGTATGCTAGTGTGACTTTGGACTCGACTTGACAGTATCACCAAAGACTTGCAACTCCACTTGGACTTTGACACCAACGACTCGGGACATTTCCAGCAAGACAGGATCCACCTCATCGATTGCATCCATATGATAACGTGTCATAGATTGTTAGATTGTTAAAATGACATTTTATTTGGGACACTAAACCGCGCTTACGACCTGTAAGGACTGAAACATGTCAAGCTTGACTCCACCTGTCTTGTCATGACTTGAGACCTGACTTGGGCTTGCGCATCTTCATTTGAGATGAAAGACCTGAGACTTTCTCCCACCTCTGTTACCCGGATAGTCCATGTAGTGCGCTCCTTTGGTTATTTTTTGTTGCACATGTGATATATCACGATATTGATAAACAGCTGTGTTGTAACGCACAATTTTTCAGGCTTCTGATTGGACAAAATGCGCACTCCAGCCAGTGACGTGAGTCATGACGTTGGCATTTGAGGGCAGCAGCTGGGAGCAGCAAGGGTTACACACAACACGCCATCACATCTGAGCTCCAATCATCTGCGCCGCTGTTGTTGTTTTTGCAACTCTTATCCCAAAAGTAGGCCCGGTATAAGCAAGCAGACTCGCATTCACAGCGGTTTTATTTTACACCTGTGAAAATGGAGAATATTAAAAACATGAGACGCAACTCATTACGTTGTGCATTTGTCCTGAAAGGCAAGAGTGGGTGCTCGCGTTCTTCTAAAAGCTGTGGTGCAATTTTCACACATTTTTACAAGAGAAACTTGAACATTTCAAAAAGAAATAAAAAAATAATGAATACATGTCATTTAAATCAAAATAACTTTTGCCTTGGAGTGACTCAAACGTGTTCGCTCCCGTACTGTACGTTATTAACAAAAAATCATTACCTCAAGAGTAAAGAGGCCTTAGTTCCCCTGGGGGCGGCGGCGGAACAGCAGCAGCGTTATATTGCTGATAAGCAGGATGTGGCTATTTAGCATCGGAGGCGTTACTTACTTGATATTCTCCAGTCGGCTCGAGTCTGGTTTCAGGGTGGTGGAGTGCTTCACCATTTTGTACATGGTGATGACCAAGAAGATCAGGTTGAGCTGGCAAATCAAGAGGAAAGGCGGCGTTAGTGCACGTAAAAACACACCACTGCACAGAAGAACACTCCTTCGTCCTTCCTGGTGTCCACGTTTCAAACAGGGAGAAAGAGACGTGAGGTTGCCAATCCCTGCATGCCCACAGACTAATCCAATAGACATCTATCGCTCCAGTCGGGGGGGGGCAACTGGCGCCAAATTTAGTGTCATTCTATATCAATAAAAGCATGGGAAAGCATTAAAATCCATCACAGAGGAGGGGAAAAAGAGAAAGAGCTCCTCCGTCTGAGGAATTGAGAGAGGGACGGGAAGGAGAGGAGTAATAAGAAACCCTCTTGTTGTACAAAACAAGCAGCATTTTATGCACGTTGTGAAACATTGTAACAAGCTACAAAAGGCTTCGGGGAGCATGGTATATTTTTCGATTTTTCTGCATGCTAGAGAAAAGACTGCAAATAGAAGGAGGAGGAGAGGAGGGAGGAGTAAGAGGAGGAGGGCAGCATTTTAGTGTATTAAACCTTCAGGGAATCAGTGGCACATATCGCAATGGAAAAAAAAAAGAAAGAAAATCTGGAGTTTTTCTTTTTTTTTGTGCTACCTTAAAAATCAATACAGTGATTTAGAAACACAAAGCCTGGAGGGAGCCGCTTCACATAAATCCACTTTGAAAAATATTCAAGTAGACCCCGACCTAGCTTCTTCATGCACTCAAACAGGCAGACCAAAAAATACAAAAAAGGCGTGGATATGTGAGAAAGATGAAGTGGAGTGTGCGCCCATCAAAGACAAACACGTGTAGCCCAACTTTGAAACACAACTTGAAAGTGTTAGGTTATCCAAGGCAGAACAAACCCCGCCAAGAGAGAAATGAAGATGCATTCATCGCCTGGTGGAGGGGAGTGAAATAAATGACCTTTGCGGGTGCCACTCAGACACTGGCCACTCACGCTTAAACATATTCTGTGTGTGTGTGTGTGTGTGTGTGTGTGTTCTGCTATGAAAAGACTGCCCGTGATCGATATATCACCCCTCCCCTCCTCTTGCAATCAACTCATGGTGCCATGCACAATAACGCAGGCGGTATAAAGGGGGAGGGGGGAGAGACCCCTGAATGGAGTGCTGTGGTTTATATCACAAACGGCAATGAATCTATGTTTGTTTCGCAGCTATCACACGTCGTTTCCATCACCGCCTCCGTGAGTCAGGTGCTGATGGAGGGGGGAGGAGGAGGAGGAGGAGGAGGAGGAGGAGGAGGAGGTGACGGGACAGACAGGAGGACTTTTGAAAACCTCCTTTTCACACAGCCTGGAGTGGTGACATGGATCCAATGAGACAGAGGAGAGTGACACGGAGCTTTAAAGTAACCTAGCCGCACGGCACATGTCCCCACCCCCACCGACACGCATCCCTGGGGGACCCTCCTCCGCCTCCTCCTCCTCCTCCGTCCTTCGCTCTTGTCTTCCTGTCTGGGAATCGTCACTGCAAGCCATGCAGAAGCAACCTTGCCACATTGGGACGGCGAGTAGGAGAAAGTGGTGTTTTTTCAATCCCCCCCAAAGTGGACTGCGTGTGTACACACTGAACTCCAAATGAACTGCTGGCGATAAAATATTAAAGGTGCAGATGGAGCTGTCCACATGATAAGAACTGCTTGCGACGTGTCATGATCCAAAAGCCTTGTGTTCAGAAGCAGCTCAAGCATACCAACGCCTTGCTCACACTCATTCCCTCCCTGCTGCCCTTTCATGGAGCTAATACACCCCCCCGCCCCGTGCCCAGAGACAGGGCAACGATCTAAGTGCCTTTCACCAGCTTTTCTTTCAGTCTGGCACTTAGTCAGGGAGAAGCAAACAAGCAAAGGCGTGGTTTAGGCTGGTAGTACGGACCCACCATCACCCCCTCAAGGTCTCAGACAACAACACCGCCTGAAGGGCGCTAAGGTTCCGACGTGTGCGGCCTTCATTGTGGATGAAATCCCCCCACGCAACACAACATAAGGTGAGCCGCAGCGGTGACACATGCTCTTCTCCAGCAGACATCTGCAGCTGTGTGTCGGGTCGGTTTGTGAACGATAAACCGATGCGACCGGTTATGCGGTTTGACAAGCGAACGATTGGCGGCCTCCTCTATTGATGAGAGTCAGCCATGAATCTTTCGATGAATCGATTGTGGAGAATCGCGAGAGAAGCAATCGGTTGACCTTTAAACAACGCGAGAGCCTGGGCTGCTGGCGAAAGGATCGTCGCGCATGCTCCATAGCGAGACTAGAATGGATGTAAATACGGTAGTAGCAGGCGCACTAGCTAGCTAGCTAGTCACCTCGAACACACCAGCAAAAAAAGCTTGGAATGTCTTTGGATCTCACAAGAAGGGCGCAAAACTTGAGCAGCCAGACCAACAAAGGCGAGCGCGGTAACTTTTTTGCTTTGTAACTTGTTTGCTTGAAAATGTTGCACCTTTGTTAGCTACCTGGGGTGTTGAAAACACTACGCTCAGTCTGAAATGTTGCACGCTTACTATTGTTATGACATATCGAGTATGGGACTGTTCTTGACTTTCCAGGCTAACACAGCATTTTCATTGCACCATTGTGACAAATACTTTTACTTACTTACAGTATCTGTGCTTGGACACATTCTTTTGAAGAGATGTGTATTCTTATTTAAGGGGCTTTGCACTATTTATTTATTTGTGTCATTGATTGCACTGAAGGTTAAGACTCGTAGGCTAGATGGATAGATGGATGTTTATTGTCATTGCACACAGTAAACAACCAAACTCGTAAAACGTAAATGTTCCAAATGTAACAGGTCTAAAAATATAGACATAAAATATAGAATGTCAAATTTTGATCCCATGAAGCAAAAAAATAATAAATAAAAAAATACATGTAAGGTGTTATTCTGTTGACTTGCTTTCTGCCAAGCACATCTTCATTTATTTATTACAGCAGGCTTGGGGATATGATGTGCTCTTTTGCACATTTGAAAATACTGCAAGAATGCCACGTTCACAAAATTGGCATCTTCATTTTTATACAAAAAAGCCTAATTTAAAGACATTTTGAAGGTAACATTTGTCTCTCATATGAGGTGTCAAGTACTGCTGTGTTTTGTGCAAAAACTCCAAATGAATTAAAAATATCCCGTGGTGGGATATAACAATAAGCAGGGATAAAACATTTAAAAAAGCAGAAGAATTCCAAGGGAGAGCGTGACCACCCTCGATTAAAACTGATGAGCAAACATGGTTTATGTGCTGGGAGGGGGTGTAGAAGTTAGCCACAACAACACAGCTTCTCTCATTTTCTCTTTCTTGCTGTTTCTGCTCTCCCTCATCGACAAGGACGAAGCCAATTTGTCGAGAAAGCCAGGGTCACGGGTGGCGCAGGCAAACCTTGCTCCTGCGCATTCCCCCGAGATCGGCCTTTCCGCGGTACTTTGTCTTTTTGAGTCATTTGTTGCAACGGAATCAGAGGCGCGGGTTCTGCAAAACCTCATTCCTGTCACACATTAGCGCCGCTCCGATACATTAGGGGCTCGCAGGGTCATGATTCTATCTGCGGGTTCATCACCGCCGGGATCCTGATCATCATTTCCACCGCAGACGCATTTTTCATGCAAATCATTACGCAGGCAACATGCGATTGGAAAACAATGAGGGCTCAATGTGGAGACGACACATGAAAGACTGGGAGGGAAGCGCGCTTGTTGTGGTACTTTTACAAGTACAGTCTTTTCCAACGCCCCAGTTTTCGTAGAAAATTTGAGAGGATTTTCGAGATGTAGGAGGCATTCTTTATAAACGGAATATTTTCATACTTACAGCATAGAAAGCCTCTTTACGACCTTCTTTATATACGGTTTTTAACATGATTAGAGCCCTCTAGACAATGAAAACACCCAAGCAGTCATGTTTACACTCCCATTACCCAATATAGCAGACATAAGAAGAGAAGATGAGACATACAAAACTTAAATGGACCATGCGGGACCAGTTCTTGGAAGGCATTTCACCTCTCATTATAGCAGGCTTCATCAGTTCATGCTCAAAGACTAGATAGGACAGCTCTAGACTGAGAGGATGGTGCGGGATCCAAAGTTTGTATCTTTTATAGTGAAGGAAACTCCCAACTGAGAATGGCTTCACTGAGTGGCTGAGGGGGTTGCAGGCTTCATCTAGTCATGGTGAAGACTAGATAGGACAGCTCCAGTCTGAGGGGATGGTGTAAGAACCAAGTACATATCCTCCAAGGTAGAGGCAACGCCCAAAGACGAATAGTTTCACTGAGTTGTTGCAGGGGGTTGCCGCTACCTTAGAGGCAGAGCTGTCCAACTAGGGCTGTCCTATCTAGTCTTTGAGCATGAACTGATGAAGCCTTCTCGGATGAGAGGAGTCACAGTGTAGAATATAGAAGTTTCAATTCAGCGTCTCACAGCAACTATGGTGCGTTTGAGGGCCGCTGAACAGAGTGCGAAATCTCAACACTTGATTAATAAAATCAGTGAAGCACAAAGACATAAACATGTCAAAAACGTACATTGGACCTGCGCTGTCACGTTTTCATCAATTATTAGCGACTGGGGTTGAATGAGTTGTTTTCTGCAGAAAATCGGAGAAGAAAAATTAAAAAAAAAACAACTTTATATAGTTTTTTAAAGAAAAAATCCATAACTGTGCGGGATCCACTGTAGTCACCCAAAAAGGGTTTCAGTATGTTGTATGTTTCAGTACATAGTGATGACTTTATTTGGAATGATTTGTGTCCACACACTCGGCACTATCTCCACCAGGTCTTGCTACGTTACCTCTTCCATTTTTAAAAAGTACAATTCCCCTCTTTGTGAGCAAACCGAGCAATGCACTTCAGCTCGGCCTTTTTTTTTCTTTCCCCGCGCTTGTGTTGTTATTCCGTTCACACAAAAGGCAAAACGCTGTGCCGTTTCTCTGCTTTAAAAGCACTTTGTGGCGTGCCGGAGACTTGCTGAGATCCCCCCTCCCCCCTCCCTCTATTCTGTGTAGCACTTTTTCAGCGTGAGTGTGATGTTCAACAGGAGGTGGCTATCGGTGTAGATCCAGCACGATGCTGGATAATGAAGACAGCGCTTTGTAAATGTAACCCATTTGCCCGGCAAAGCCGCCAGAAGTTTGCAGAGCTTCCTCATTTCCCGGTGTGCATGAGGGCAAGCTATAACATGCTCTGGTAAGCAGGGATGATATATTTTTCTCTTTTGTACACAGAGGTGGGAACGCGCACTCTGGTCTGGGGCGGGAGATAATAATGTCACGACCAGTAAATAATTGCGTGGCTGAATGGGACGTATGCTATACGTCCTTCACCTCTAACAGCCCTTGACCAAACAGAGCTGTCTGCCTCTCGCTGATGCTGTCATCTGCTGTTTACCATCGACACACAACACAAAAGGGGGCTGGTGCAAAGCAGGAAGATAGCAGCTATAAAAACCCGGCTGCCATTCTACCTGTATGCACGCGACAGTGAACGCATCGTCGCTCTCCAGCTCGCATCTGCGGCACACTCGCGCCCTGATCTGTGTCAGCTGCTGAGAGATTATTGTTGGATGACTCCGAATGTCTTTGGCGCAAGGAGGTTGGGAGCACAGAAAATCCTGCTGACACCCCCCCGACGCCCCCACCACCACCTCAGTTCCTTAATCTCTTCCCTGCATCTCCTTCATCTCGCACACCGAGCGCCTCGCTCACTCTTCAGAGAAAATAAAAAAACCCTTCAAGCTTACCATGATGATAAAGGTGACAGGTCCTATAAAACTCCAGATGAAATGATTATCCACACTTAGCCAGCACCTGAGAGAAGGAGAAGACACAAAATACACTCTTCACTTTGGGAAATGAGGAACAATATCAGCGTCACTGTGGCACAAACACAACATTGAGTCAAACGTACTTTGGTGCGGCTCGCTTAACGTTGACGCTGGTATTTTTGTCCTGGTTTCGCAGTAAACAACATTCGCAGCAAGTAAGGACGTGATTGGTGCCTCCGGGGTAGAGCTGTCCTATTTAGTCTTCATGCCTGGTCTCTCTTCCGAACAAGCCTTATGAGTTCATGCTCAAAGACTAGATAGGACAGCTGTAGACTGAGGGGAATGTGTGGGATCCTAGTTGTTATTCTCTAAGGTAAAGCCCCCCCTCCAACCAAAAAATTGTGCTTGGGGGATTGCCTCTACCTAAGAGCTGTCAGACTAGAGCTGTCCTTTCTGGTTTGAGCATGAACTGGTGAAGCCTTCTCGAATGACGACTGAAACGTCACATTCATTCACGTCATTGTACTCTCAGGGCATTCGATTAATCCAACTTGACTTTTCAGGTTGCCTTGGAAGACATGTCTCCTAAAATGGAGCTGTCCTAGCTAGTCTTTAAGCATTGCCTGATGTAGCCTGCTCAGATGAGAGGCAAAACGCCGCATTCATGCATGCCACTGCACTCTTCAGGCATCGAATCAATCGCAACGGGACTGTTGAGGTTGTCTTAGAAGAAGTCCTATCTAGTCCTTGAGTGAAGTGATGACGTCTGCTCGAATGAGAGGCGAAACATCTTCTAAGTCGGTGTTCAATGACCTGGATGAATGACAGTGAATATTTTTAACTGAGCGCTCTGAATGTTCTCAACTCCTGTTTCCATGCCAGGCTTGTATTGATAAGAACGATCTTGTCCCACTGCACGGCTTGCTGACGTCTTCAGAGGAAAATGCCCACGGATCCATCAGTGGATTATTATGTCCAGCGTTAGGCGTTGCTGTTTCCTGTTTCTTACCCTTCCAATGATTGATTGGATGCTTTCTAGTCAATATTTAACCCGGCAAGCTGCTCTCACAAGTTGAGCATTAATGCAGAACAAAGGGGAGACCCTAAGTAGCCTCACTTGGTCGTCCCAGCTATGGTGTGGTCATTAATCTACGTAAAAAGCTTTTTCTTTCCTGCACAGGGTTCCTCTCTTTAAGAGGGCCTTTACAAACAAAAGGTCACAGGAGGGTCTTTGAGCAAAAAGGCATTAATGTAGCCGCACACCCCCGCCCTCCCCTCCTCAAACCACAGTGTTGAGTCCGTCAAGACACTTTCAAATGACATGAAAAATTGAACAGCTGCCGAGAGCAGCTCGAAATGGTCCGGTGTTGCCATCGGGGATTCACATACGGAGCAAGGTAGGAACAAAGAGTCACTGCAGTCAGAAAGCAGGAGGCCCCGGCGAGTCGCTTACGCTTTGTCGGTCCCGTAGCTCCCGTAGTCGATCGCCGCGGAGACGCCGACCACGATGGCGGGGAAGAGGTACCCGGACACGTAGTAGTACTTCTTGCGCGAGTACTCGCTTTCAAAGACCTCCACGAGCATGAGGTACAGCTGGACGCCCTCCAGACACATCCAGGAAAAGGAAGCCAGGAAGAAGAAATGAAGGATCCCCGCGATGATGGCGCAGCCGATCTGAGCGGGAACAAACAATCATGTATGAGCGCAGGATTGTAAAAACTCCTAATGAGGCTCAACTTGATGATTTGATGGGCAAAAAACGAAGGATGATCTTATTGCTAGGGATGTGCGATTCTGGCATTGGTTTTTTCTGCCAATAATGATATCAGCTCAGGATGTCCGCGCCGACTATCACGGCTTCACTCTACTACAAAATATATTCATTCCAAAAAATCATGGCTGTTTCATGGTTGACTATAGCCTCTTATTAGTCCAAAATATGCACATTTAAGCACATTTGACATTTTCTTGCCTCGTCTATAACCTGCAAGGCACGCTGGGAAGCACACCCAGCATACCTTGCGGGTTGTAAATTTAGGCAGTACTTTGTGATTCAAATTCCGCGGCTTCACTCAATCACAGGTTTTTACAAATATATTAATGGAAAAAATAATCACTCAATCACTCTCTCGTGGTTGAATATGGCTGAATATGCACACATGCATGTCTAAATGAAGCATTTTCAAGCATAAAAATGGCTAAATGAAGTCAAATACAAATATAAGGCATTCAGAAGATGCATTCAAAGACATTTTGTAAAAGTAGCTCTCACAAGAAAAAACACCGGTGACCCCTAACGTAGCCAATACTACCGTTAGCAATGTGCACTTAATCTATGCGACCGCCATCCGTATCGGCCGATGTCACTCATGGATGATCAGTTTCGCTGTGGGCAGCGTAAACCCCTGAAGGGAGCATCCCTAAATATGCCACTTTTTCTGTAGCGTTCATTGCACATTGCGCTATTTGTCTTGCGTTGCACAAACAGTGCTTATGTGCGAAACGCATCCAGCGGCATCGCAGCGAAAGAAGCATCGTTTAGTTTGAGGGATGAGCCACTGCCTGCATCAGTGCGGGTTGATAGCCGTATCAGAAATGAAGTGTTTAAAAACGGCATGGCCGCTGTGGCTTTAAGAGGACCAACAGAAGCAGCTGTCAAGTGGACGACACGGCCCCTTAGTAATCGACATTAATGGTGCTGTCCTACTCATGTCATGTCAGGGACGCAGCAAGCAACACTTAAAGTCCCATCCGTTTAACTCTGAAGGCTCTTTTGCCTCGTATCGGGGCGGCGATAAAGTGAGAGCGGATGAATGCAAAGTAAATCATTAAGGTGCACGCCCTCGCCGCTTACCCTGGGCTCCGTCATATCGATACCAATTAGGAATATTAACTCGGCCAGGAAGAGATTGATGCACAGGTTCTTGTGGATGGTGTTGCGATCGCTCTGCAGGCCTCGGAAGAAGCAGAAGGTGAAGATGCTGATGCTGAGGCAGACCAGCGACACGGCGATGCCCACGCGGGTGATGACTGTCAGCAGCAGCTCGTGTGGCCTGGTCACCTAAAACAATCATCAACAGCGATGCTCGTCATTGCAAAACAACACCGGAAGCAAGAGTTTCATCCTTTATTGCAATAACATGAAGCATGGAGAGCAAGGTAGGGAAATATTTTCCTCCAAAATAAAAGCGTACACGGTCCACATTCAATGTCGAGTGTTATTCACCATGAAATATTTCTACCAAAGCATCTTGTTCAAATATTCGGTGAGTTTGAATTCACAAAAATGCAATAACAACAGGCCACTTTCACATTAAAAAGAGCTAATGGTTGTTTTTTAAAATATTACTGCCACTGAAAATGACTCTTATAATATGAATGAATGTTGTAATAAAGTTGAATATTTCTCAGCTCAGCAAAGAATCGCGGCTCCAGTTCAGTGGTTTCACTTTCTATTTCACCACTTTGATGTTTTTATACTGTATATATATATTTTTTTATTTTGTAAAATATGTATAAAATTGCTATGACACAATTGTAATGTATATAACATTATTCCATATTATATCAGATATAATTTTATATATTAAATTCATGTAACATGTTAAGTAAATTATGTAAATGTGCTTTTTTAATTGTAATTTTTATGTAAGTGTTTTTCATTTTGCTAACATAGCTCCTTTTATCTTTATTTTTTTGTATTTGTTTATAAATGTGCACTGCCGCCTGTGAGCAGGACCCGCTGCTCGTTGAGAAGAGCGATGCCTGCGTACATGTTCGAGCAAACTTTTTCCACTGTGGGCCACAGAGTGAAAAATGAAAGGATGTAACTCTGCCGCTTTGGTGTTTTGGAAAGCCACGCATGTTCTGTACATATGCTAAGAAATTACTCAGAAAAAAACTGTCATATGGTGCAGGTGAAAATGCCTATTGTTAACATCAATTTCACTCTTTGCTCTTTTTTTTTCATTTTTGCTGTTTTTTTTTTTAATGTCCCAAATATTGCAACTTTCTACTTCCGATTAGTAAATTTCCTTCTCCTGAAATTATGATTTTATTCCCATATCACTTTATTCTCACAGTATTATGACTTTATTCCCATATGCTGGTTGTTGCCAGACCTAATTTTATATATTTTGTTTTGGTTTGTTTCTCATAACATTGCAATAAAAAAAACATATAATTTTGACTTTTTTCTCTTAATTATTTGACTTTATTCTCACGGTTGTTTTCCATTTCTGATGGTTTTTGTTTGAAATTTTCCAGCTATTTCAACTTTGCTCTTGTAAATGTTCTTCTCGTAATATCAGGGCTTTATTCCCATAATATTTTCACCTTATTATTTGCGTAATATTCAATCTAATTTTCCAAAAATTACAACTTAATTTTGTTTGCTTTGTTTCTCACAATATTATCACAATATATATATATACATATATATATATACAAAAAAGACATTTTTTCTTTAATATTTCAACTTTATGCTTCAAAAATGAAGTTATTTTCCCTCATATTAGAAATGTATAACTCTTTTCTCGTAAGAATATTAATTTTTTATCTTTATATTTTCACTTTATTCTCGTAAAATCACAGCTTTGTTTTTTTTCCTCCCATTTCTGCTGATTTGTTTGAATTTTACAACTATTTTTAACTTTCTTCTTCTAAATTTTCTTCTCGTACTAGTCGGTCTTTGTTCTCCTAATATTTTGACTTTATTCAAGTACTATTATAAGTTTTTACCTAACTTAATTTTTCAACAACTTTCTTTTCTTTTCTTTATTTCTTATGATATTGCAACTTAAAAAAAAATAAAAGCTACTAAAATGATGTTATTTTTCCTCATGATATCACAACCCTTGTCTCGTGAAATTATTACTTATTCTGGTTACATTACAGTTTTTTTCCTTAATATTTTGACTGTTTACTGCTGATTGTTTAGATTTTTACTGCTGTTTTTTTATTTTTTTTATTAAAAAAAAAATAAAATAAAATAGTGAAATTATATTATCAGAATGTGCCCCCCAAAAGTGTTCAATAAGACCAGAAAAAGTCGCTCGAGTCGTCATTTTTGAAACCTTTTTTTAACAGAATCTAGAGGGGTCTGAATACTGAATGCTAAATATAAGACTGATCCCTCGTGCTACGTCTTCTTACTCTCTGGCGGTATGAGGTGTGTTAAGAAGCAGATGTACTGCCATCTAATGTGTGGAGTTGGAATGACAAGCTACATCCACAGACAGTCCCGTTATAATGTGTTGAAGAACAGTGTTCCCTCTGGGACAAGACAAAGGAGACTGAAGGTCGCCCGTGCCGAAACAACAACTTGCGTGACGTACCGAAATCTTGCGGTGGGCCATGAGGATGGCGAAGTTGGTGAGGTGGCTGCAGGAGCAGGTGGTGTGCGTCTTATTGGACTCCAGGAGCTTGCAGCCTTGGGTGGACCAGTGGCCCATCATGCTCCTCTCCGAATAATTCCAGAAGGAGCAATTGGAGTTGAAGTAGTGCTCCATCTGCGAGATAACAAGAGATATGCTAAAGTGTGCCAATAAGCGACTGACTGGAATTGAAGCCGACGCGCAACACGGAGGCCATTTACCCCCCGCTTGTACAAAGTATTTTTCCGCACCGACACGGACGAGGATTTCTCACGTCGCGGCTCTTATGAAGCAATTCATACGCCGCGTCTCATTTGGCACACGCTCGCCAAAGCAAGCGAGGCACGCTCGGATATATGAGGCTTTAATAACAGCCCGGCGTAATTGTTTGACGCCACGTCTTTGGAATTGCACAATTTCTCTGATAAAGAATGGAGCCCCGCGCAGCCCTCTGGGAACTCCACTGACAACTTTAAAAGAAAGAAAGATAATTGGTGCTCCAGCAATTTCATCCTAGATTGTACAGCTAATCTAGGAGTTAATTTCCCCCCCACAATAAAAGAAAATGGCTATCATTTATATCCCGATGTTGATTAAAGAATTAGTTTTCATTAAGAATTCACTTAGGTTCTAAAGACTGCCTTAATTTGATGTTCAATGACTTAAATAAACTACAAACTGACTGCGGCAGACATTTTTTCCGTCTCTTGTGAATTTAACCCCCCCATTCCACTCACGTCGATGTGCTCCAGGGTGAAAAGCACCGGGTCGTTGATGAACACCCGGCTGGATTCTTTGTTGATGGAGGCGGCGATGATGTCGGAGTTGACCGACAAGTTGCGTCCGTAAGCGTCGCCGTCCATCTGGAAGGTGGCGTTCTCCGTACTGAGGAACCGGCCCAGGTTCTTGTACAGCACGAACACCAACTTGGCCACGCCTGCACGGAACACAAACACAAGCGGTGGAAAAGATTGAGTAACAAAGTGGGGTACAGTCAACTCTTGCCAAAAGAACAAAACAAACTGTAACAACAACCAAATCATCCTTTCACAAGTGAGAAACTACAACAGAGGAATTGCTTGAGGTTTAGGGTGTCATTAAATATTTCAAAACAATAATAACAACAACAACTCATTATGATGCATTGTAATTATTATGTTTATATTCACGATCATTATTATTATTGATACCTTTATCGTAACAAAAGTAATTATTATGATTACTATTATTCCATGTTATTATCTCTCTATTATTCTATTGTTTCTATGTTATTATCTGCTATTAGATGCTGTTTTCAAGTATGGGTATTATTATTTTTAGTAGTACTTCTATTTTGTTAATAATAATAATAATAATAATAATCATATTCATTATATCATTATTATCACCACACTATTATTATTATTATTATTGTAACTTTTTATAAAAGTAGAACTTTTACGACAACATGTATACTATATATATACTGTATATATATAAAGTTCATATAAAATAAATACATACAAATAAAAAATAAAATTATTGTATTCATAAAAATAGTTTATAATTACTTAAAAATCTTTAAAAAGTTGCAATAATACAATTTGTATTTTATACCATTTGTATGTTGTATTTATTTATTTGGATCCAATTTATACAAATTTGTATTGCACACATTTTTTGCCAGTATTGGCTGAAAGCTGGATAACCTTTATAATAACATCAAAAAACATCATACTAATACAATTCTTCTTATTATTATTTATACAAATAAAATATTTAAAAAATTGCATATACACTTAGAAGAAATATTGTTAATAATAAGTAATTAATCATAATAGTTATTGTTAGTGTTGTTCTTATTTTGAAACAACATACAACAACAACAACAACAAACAACAACATCCTAATATGATATTGAAATAATCAGGCCAGAAAGAGTACATGCAAACACGTGAATACGTATCGGAAGCCATTGGTGTGCGTCCGGTATCCGCCAGTGCAGCTCACCATTGCGGCTGTTGAGTTTGACCGTATTGGCTGAAAGCTGGATGGAAATGCCGCCCCTGTTGGATTGTGGGAATTTAAAATCCTGCACCTGACCGTCGGTGCTGAGCACGTAGACGTCCAAGACTGCCGGTGGAGGGAGGAGAAGAAGGAGATCAGGTTAGGAGAGACTCAATAGAGACACAACAGGAGCGTCAATCAAAAGGGATGGAATTTTGCTCGCGAAGCCTTGCTTAACGAGGCCACGTGAAAGAAAAGTATCGCCGTATCGCTAACGAGGACGAGAGGATGCGGATAAACAACGTAGCCCGCAGCAGCGGGCTAATGCTCACATTAATGTATAGAGTTACAAGGTCTAGCCGCATGCATTTAGAAAGTAAGCATCCGCAATCAGAGAATCCGGCCTCTTTAATTGTCCCATATTCATCATTTTGTCAGTAAGTCGCTTGTTAAACCTAATATGCGACTCCTTTTCTATTCCCTCAAGGTCGAAACGCGCTTATTATGAAAACAAAGTCCCTTTTTCATGCCGCACTCCTGTTTTCTTATCACCGGTCACTCCCTCGCTGAAATCAAACGAGCCCAGCTCGCGTGATCCAGAGTCCGCTTCCCTACTCACTGATGTTGTCTGCGGGAACTTTGACGATGGCGGGTTCCATCAGGTTGTCCGCCAGGACGAAGGCGCCTTCCTCCAAGGTGTCCAGTAGCATGGTGGCGGCGTGCGTCTGCTCCGTACTGTTCATGTCCTGCCAGGACTTTAAAGCCTCCGGCCTGAGCAGGTTATCTACCGTGTCCACAATCGCCTGCGTCAAAGCGGAGAAGAAAGTCAAACACAAAGCAAAGCCCCCTTGCATATTGTGGGGAAGCAAAAGGAAACATTGACGCACGAGAAGGTGCATGCATGAGCGCAAGCGACACATTCAAGATAAATAAAGATTGCAAGCACGGATGAAAAAGAAGGAACAAACTAAAACGACATGGATTATCACTGCAGCAGATTGACTTTCTTTTTCAAGGACACACAATTAGCAGCGGGATTTCCTGTCATCGAAATGAGAAAGTCATCCCTCGTTTATGGCGGTTACTTGGTTCCAGACCCACCGTGATGAAAGACTTTACAAAGCAGGATTCAATATTTAGAATTGGAATATTTTTGTAGTCAGAACACAGAAAACCTGTTTACGACCTTCAACATGTGCCTTTTAACATGATTAGAGCCCTCCAGACATGACATAACACCCCTATAGTCACCTTCCCACTCCTATCACCCAATCTCGCAGACATAATAAGACAAACTCCAACATAATTAAGACATAATATTAATTGGGAGGGTTTCTGGTTGTTCCTTTTGTGCTTCACGTTCTGTACCGTACTTCCTGCGGTGGCATCAGTGTAACATCACCGACACCTAGTGACCAGTGTAGAGTACAACACATCATCCCGACGTCTTGAGTGAGACGTGATAATAAGTGAATTTCTAGGATTCTAGAATCTATGTATGGCTTTCTAGTCACTAGTAGAGCCCTCTAGACATGACATAGCACCCCTACAGTCACCTTGACACTCCTGTTACCCAACATGGTAGACATCATAAGAGAAAATAAGATGCAATATAAACTAACACATTAGCATAGAGAGAGTTCCTTGCTGTACTTCAATGAAACGTGACTGACACCTAGTGACCAGCGTAGAATACTACATATCACCTCGTCTTTGAATGCGTCTTCTGAATGCCTTATATTTCTATTTGCCTTCATTTTGCCATTTTTTGGTTTGAAAATGCTTGATTTAGGCCACTAATAGGGAAAATGTGCCAATATATACATTTATTGACTAATCAGATCTGGGGTTAAAGGTGAGAGTTAAGGGACGATTGTACAACAGTACACGTTTCCAACATGGCTGCTTTTGGTGGCCTCAACCTCAGCGTGCATTCACTTTATCGGGCGTCAGATTGAAGCGACGCTGGTCTTTCCTCGGGAAATAACCGGATCAATATGTCTAATCGGGTAATCGATGCCAGGGACGGGCAGTGCGAGGGACGCGGTGCGTGGAGGGGGCGGATAGATGTGATGTGTGTGCATCAAGCGTGGCAGGTATCAGATAACGCCGTGTCATCCATCTCTGTCTCCCATCTTCGAGAGCGCGGCCCACCATGTAGACTAAAGTATTGGTACAGCCCTCTTAATCAATTATTTCATCAATCAGGGGTTGGGCAATACCCTCTGAGTCTTAATTGTTCACTTTAACGAGACCCGTGGGGCACTTATACGCTTCCAACTTTGCATCGGTTTGGGGAAACCCTTTTGTGTTCCAGCAAAAAGCAAAGCATGAATGTGAGCCAACAAAACCTCCCAAAAGATGTACACCAATCCTTTCCTTATTGCTGGTAATTGGTTCCAGACCCGGATGTCATAGGAAATCTGTATCTGACCCTCTAAATATGTTTTTTAACATTATTAGAGCTCTCTAGACATGAAATAACACCCCTATAGTCACCTTTACACTTGTATCAGTAGACATCTTAAGATAAAATAAGACAGAATACAACCTGTGCTCGTGTGTGCTGCTGTAAATGTGTCCCAATGCGAGGGGAGCTGAGTGTGGGGGCGGACAGGGAGTGACGTCGGGGGTTCAGAGATGAGTTTCAGCATACGGCTGCAACAGTAGCCTGTGTTTTTATTAGGGATTTTTATTGTGCCTGTTGTGAGATGAATCAAGCCTGCAATAAACGCATGTTGTTCCGGGGATCAAGTCTGGTGCTTGTGTGTCTCAGCGGACATTGCAGTTACATTACTGACACCTAGCGACCAGTGTAGAGTGCTACACGTCACCACAACGTCTTTGAATGCGTCATCTGAATGCCTTTTATTTGGACTTTACTTCATTCAGCCATTTTTGTGCTTGAAAATGCTTCAAAAAATATGCACTTGCTTCAATATGCATTTGCTTCAATATGCACTTGCTTCAATATGCATATTTTGGACGAATAATAGCCTGCATTTCACCACCAAATAGCACAATTTATTCATTCATATTTTTATATACATATTTCTTCAATCATAATGTGTCCTAATATCCTGGAGAACACAAAAATGTGGGACATATTTGGAGTAATTTGCCCCCCACCGCCACCGCCCACCCCCCCATCATGCATTTTTAGTCCTCAAAGTCCTAAAAGCATGACTTAGCTCAATCTGCTTTAATACCGTCCCAAAAGACAGATCTGCACTGCGAGGGGGCTGGGGTGGGGGGCGGTGGGGGGGTCGACTTTGGTGACAGACGGAGGACACTGACGTCCCCGGTGGCGGAGGAGGAGGTCTATATTTGGACAAAATACCGTGATGCATGAACGCAACCTGACAGCATTCGGGGGTTAAAATGAATAAATAAAGAAATAAAGTAACCCTATCATCCAGGTGGAACAAATTGCACCCATTTACAGAAAACAATTACTCCTCTGACCTCAAAGCTGTTATTGTGAAACAAAAGCTACAGCTTTGACTTTGTGGACACTAAAAAAAAGTCAGGCGACGTTGGTCCTTGAAAAAGAAAAGGCACGAATAACCGTCAAGCGGGATTTTGGATTAGATCAGGGGTGTCCAAACCTTGTCCTGCCAGGCCCACGTCGTGATAAATGCTACTTTGATATTTTGCAAAGCAACACATGTCCATATATATATATATATATATATATATATATATATATATATATATATATACCACTTAATTAATTACCACTTAAAAAAAAAACAAACAAAAAAAGCATAAATATTTTTTTATATTTCCACTCTGTGCTACTGGAATGACAGTACTTTCCTCATAAAATAAGTTTTCCCCAGAATATTACTGTATAACATTTTTATTTTATTATTATTATTTTATTGATGTTATTCCTACAATGTTTTTGACTTTATTCCCATAATATTCCAACTTATTCCCCAACCTAATTTTCCCAAAATGACTTTATTGTATTAAATGAATGTATTTTTTCTTTAAAATGTTAACTCTTTGCTCCAAAAAGACATTATTTGTCTTCATACTAGTTCATTCGAGTAAAATTACAATATTTGACTTTATTACTTCCCCAAGCTAATTTCCCCAAAAATGTGTTGTTTTTCCAAATTACAACTTTAAAAACTTTTAACTAAAAATATTAATTCCATATTAATATTTAATATTTTTCCTCATAATATTAAGAATTTATTCTTGTAAAATTGCAAAAAAAGATTCTCATTAGAACACCACTTTTTTGTCTTAATATTTAGATTTTATTCTCATAAAACTACAGCTGTTTTTTTCCATAAATCCTCCAACTATTTCAACTTTCTTCTTGTAAATTTCCTTCTTGTAATTTATTCTCGCAACATTATAATTTTCCTTCAACTTCATTTTCCTGAAATTCCAACCTTGATTTTGTTGTGTTTTTTATAACATTGCGACTTAAAAAAACAATGTCTTTTTTCTGTAATACTTCAAAGAAACGCTACTAAAATGATGTTATTTTTCCTCATAATATTACCAGTATATTCTCTTAAAATGACAACAAGATCATAACTTTTTTCTCTTAATATTTTGACATTATTCTTGTAAAATCACTGTTGATTGTTTTCTTGTTAGATTATATTTTTAGAATGTGCCGCGAGCCAATTCAAAAATGACCCCTGATTCGCATTTTGGACACCCCTGCATTAGCATAAACTCCCTTGTCCACACAGACATTAAGCCAGCAAAAAAAAACAAAAACAAATGTGAGCGCGGCGTTTTATGACTCCAGATGTGCAACCTTGGGTTATAATGGAAATGAAGACATCAAAAAGATGCGTTTATGATCCACTCTCCGGGCTTACAGCTGACTTTAACGCGTCTGCAAGGAATGGACTTAAAAAGAGCACATGGGGGAATGAGTACATGACAGTAAAAACAACAACAAAAAGAAGGTTCATGCTGCTGAATGTGAGCTGGGCACACAGCATGGTGGGGGTGTGGGGGCAGCAAGCAGGGTAGGGGGAGCATGGGGCAATAGCATCGCTCCAGTACCTTTGTGTACGCCCTGCATGTCCTTTCTCGCTTTTGAAGCTTTTTTTTTTGTTGTTACAATTCAACCAGAAAAAGAACACATGAGAAAAAGAGAGATGATTTGATGCCGAAGCCTGACGAGAATCACGGATGCACAAATTTCATGTTCTTACCTGGAGATGAGTGAATGTGCATCATGTGCATGATGACAGTGTAACAGCAATAACAGTCATAGTAATAGTGTGGCTCTGTTACGCTAGCAATGTTGTTATTTGTTGATTTCGGCAATGCGGGCAGGTAGACTCCATTAAAAACATTGAAAAGAAAGTGGAACCTCCATAGTCAAGTGTTGCAAAAATCTTATAAAATATGCTTCAAAAGTCACAGAAAACCCAGGAGGTCCAACTGTCATCGCTGTCAACACTTGCATTTTCAAAAAAAAATAACAGAAAATGTGGCAAAAATTCTATTCAGTAATCCCTCGTTTATGGCGGTTATTTGGTTCCGTGATAGGTGAATTTCCACAAAGATTTCTTATTTATTAATTGAATATTTTTGTAGTTAAGAGCACACAAAACCTTTTTACGACCTTCTAAATATGATTTTTAACATTATTAGAGCCCTAGACATGAAATAACATAATCCTGCGGTGGCCATCAATGCAACATTACTGACACCTAGTGACCGCATATCATCAC
Organism: Dunckerocampus dactyliophorus; assembly: GCF_027744805.1. Lineage (NCBI taxonomy): Eukaryota > Metazoa > Chordata > Actinopteri > Syngnathiformes > Syngnathidae > Dunckerocampus > Dunckerocampus dactyliophorus. Next base: position 30,599,800 of record NC_072828.1, on the reverse strand, counting down.
AATGTCTTTAAATGTGTCTTCTGAATGCCTCATATTTGTATTTTACTTCATTTAGCCATTTTTATGCGTGAACATGCTTCACTTAGGCCAAACATACCAAAAATATACTTAAATATGCATTTTTTTTTTACTGATAATCGGCCATATTAAACATGATTTATCAATGAATATGTTTTGTAAAAAGCATGATAGAGGGATGTGGTGGTGAGGGAAATAAATAACCAACCAGTGGCTTGAGTTCAACTTTGGAGGTTCCACTTCCGAGCCAGTTTGCCATTTTGAGGGCGGGCTTACCTTGTTGAAGCTCCGCCCTGCAGAGTCCTTCTCGCTGGGCCGGAGCTCCTGCAGCTGAGCGTCCAGGATGTCCACCAGCTGCTCCATGAGGCGCACCGAGGAGCTGACGTCCCCGGCGTAGATGGGGCCTTTGGTGTGCTTGGCTAACTCGTTAGCCAGGTTTGCTGCATTCTCACCACTGCGGATCTGCAGCAGATCAATAGATTGATACTATACTCTACTATACTATACTGCAGCAGTCCCTCATTTATTGTGCTTAATTGGTTCCGTGGATTTCCACAAAGCAGGATACCTATTTTTTTATAGTATGGCATAGAAAAGCTGTTTATGACCTTCTAAATATGTTTTTAACATTATTAGAGCCGTCTAGACATGAAATAACACTCCTATAGTCACCTTTACACTCCTTTTACAAAATATAGTAGACATAATAAGAAAAAATAATACATAAATAGGACTCTGAGTGGGGGCGGACAGGAAGTGATGTCGGGGATTTAAAGTTGACCTTTAGCCTACGGCCCCAAAAGTAGCCCGTGTTAGGGATTATTGTGCCTGTTGTGAGATCATTCAAACCTGCAATAAAAGCCTGTTGCTCCAAGTCTGGTGCTTGTGTGTCTCACCCAACATTTCAGTGGCATCACTGACACCTTGTGACCAGTGTGGAATACTACAACATGTCTTCTGAACGCCTTGTTTGTATTTTAGTTCATTCAGCCATTTTTATGCTTCATTTAGGGAAAACGTATTTGTTTTTACTAACAATAGGCCGTATTCAACCAGGAAACAGCATGATTTATTCATTAATATCATTTTTAAAAGCCATGATAGAGTAAAGCCGCCAAATTTAAAGGGCGAAGTGGCGAAGCATTACTGTATATTATACTCCACTAGATTATATGTATATTATACTCCACTATATTTAAATGGATTACTGCGAGGCTCCACAGTGTTTACTGTGACAAAAAATATCATTCCAGTCCTTATTTGGCATGTGCGAAACGGTCCACTATGAAGAAAAACATACATAAGGAGCTCAGACTCACCTTCTGGGCTACCTGGTTGACCCAGTGGGAGGTACAGTTGCTGAGATCGGGGCCCTTAGGGTGCCAGGCCCCGGTGGAAAGGACACATAAATAAGACGCTGTGCCTGTCAGGGGAAAACAAGAACAGAAAGTCTCATCAAGTAAAAGCAAAACGGTGCTGCTGTGGGTTCACATGTTTCAATCCTAATTAGCCACGTGTCAAATGAGCCCAATTTCACACACAGTCCAACGGGGGTGCATGTTGCCACGCCGAGTTCCGAGCACAAACAGCTGAGCCTGCAACGGAGCTGCTACAGATTGCTTAATTACGTTTGGACGCGGTGACATGCGATTAGAAAATGTCTTCACCGACTCCCCGCTCTCCCATTAGGCAAAGAGATCACGCTGGAATATCAAGACGCAGTGGCGCCCCCCCCCTCGAGGCGAGACAAGCCCTGTTTACCTCGCGTTCCCTTGGGGCACGGTCGCTCCACCAGCATGCCCCGCTGGGTCTGAGGCCACATGATGTCCCGTCTCTCGGTGGCCTCGCAGAAGCGCTCGGGCAAAGGGAACGACTCCAGGGGCGGCGGGGACGTGGTCTGCACCATCACAGGAGGGGGCCTGGCCACTCCCTTGCCGCCCTCCTTGGGCCCTGTTGTGGTGGTAGCGTTGGCCACGCCTCGGTGCGCCGTCGTTGTTGTGGTGGTGGTGGTTGTCGTTCTCGGGGGCTGGGGGGACACGGTGGCCTGAGACAGAGGCGGAGCTGCGAAGACAGACGGGATGAAATTGGCGTTTTATTTACGGGTACACGCACACAACAAGGACCTCGTACAGCGGGAGCGTGTGAGGTGTGACAGAGAAAGGAAAACACTCGGACAAACAGGAAACATTGATCATTTTCTGTGTTGCCTGTGGAGAGAAAGACATTGAAACCCTAATCTACCTAAATATCTATCTATGTAAATATCTACCTACATATCTACGTAAATATCTACCCAAATATCTATCTACGTAAATATCTACCAAAATATCTATCTACGTAAATATCTACCTACATATCTACGTAAATATCTACCTACATATCTACGTAAATATCTACCCAAATATCTATCTATGTAAATATCTACCTACATATCTACGTAAACATCTACCCAAATATCTATCTATGTAAATATCTACCTACATATCTACGTAAATATCTACCCAAATATCTATCTACGTAAATATCTATCTACACGCTGATGAAACGCACTTTCAATGACAGAATGTTCAGGTGCCCACTAGGCCGGACCGATTTCAATCAAATCCTTAAAATCATTTGTCCAACTCCACTGACACTGTTGTGGGGTGGACCTTCTAAAAAATATTAAGAAAATAAAAAAAATAAGAAATGGACCGAATTAATAAAAACGCATGGCAGACCAGCAGTCAGTGAGGTCAAAAAAATCGTAAATCCTGAAACAATTTGTCCAACAAAAATTAAAATAAAAACATAAACAAATACAAATAAATACTACCACTACTACTATTAATAAATCCAAAATACAACGAATGAAAAGTAAATAAACTGCACACCAGACCGGTAGTTGGTGATGTCACTTTGAAAAGGAAAAACCCTGAAATAATTAGAACTTGTCCAACTCAACGGACACTGTTGTGGGGCGGGCCTTCATAAAATAAACATCTGAAAAAGCAGCGATATGCATGCTGGGCCAGCAGTTGGTGGTATCGCTTTGTGAAGAAAAGCCCTCCATATTTGCACTTTAAGATGTAAGGATTTGTGTTAAAGTGGTGTTTTAAAAAAACACCAACAACCATGTGGTCCGGTCCGCCCTTCTTCATTTGCTGGTGGTGTGCTTGTGCACACCTGCAGACACTTAGCATGCATTTGTTTTTGCAGGCGACGTATCTACAGGGAAACAGCGAGCAGGTCATTGCATTCCGAGACCTGTTTTCAAGTGTTCAGGCTTCAAAACAGCCTTGTCATGTTTGTACACGAACTGCCAAACACTTTATTCTTGTTCAGTGGGTTTTTTTACCTGAACCCACTTCGGGCTAAAAAAATAAATGAATACAATTTTAAAAAGTCTGTGTGATTCTCATGAATTAGTCAAAACAGCAGAAACATGATGTGCTGTGCGGGTGCACCTTAAGGTCAGCTCGTTAGTGTGCTCCCCCCCCATGGTCCTTAATGTGGAGTACATCAACTATATACATAAAACTTTTTCAGCCACTCATCAGCCAACCTTCTGGTGGGCAGATGCCCTCGTGCACCGCTAAGCTTCAATGGCGCTCCCCCATAAGTAACACTTCCCAATCCCCCCACCCAACCACTTTTTCCTCGTCATGTTCCACGCTCTAATGCATATACTTCCAAATATCCTGTTGTGTAAATTGCAGCTAAGTGCTTTGTTCAACAAGCGTATTTGCCTTCCAGTGGACGATGGCTTATCCACGGCACTCAGTCTGTCACCAACAAAACAATAATTACTACATTCCTCCTAGCCGGCAATCATTCCTGCCTCACAGATTTTCCAGGCACGGCATGATTGCGTTTCACAAAACGCGTCTAAGTGTTGCCGCGCTGCTTCCACCTCCATTTCACTGTCTGCAACTTTGATCAAGCAGGTAGGGTGCAGTAACTCATGCAACGCCCAGAGCCAAAACAGTGTGCTTCGGTCCCAGGAAAGCAAGAAAATAGTCCACTCCTTTCATTTAACATGAAGGGGAAGCGAGGAAGACGCTCTCCAGGTGATGTCGTAACTACAATGTTTCCCACTGGACATCATCCAATTGCTACCACGTTCTGACAATAAATTCATTCACAGTTCCCATGTCTAATGCTTTGTCGCAAGGGTTTGGCTTTCTTTACACAGAATTACAAATTCAAGGACTAATTGTGGGAAAACCCTCTTTTTCTATGTATAATGTCCCTAATTAGGCTGTTTACTGAGAGAAAGCCAGCATCATTTGCCCTACACTGGTGAAGCTCGAGTTGCACGGAAAGTAGGCACCTTGATTGAGGAGGACTCCTTTATATTATCAACCCTCACTCACGGTGCAACCGTATCGAAATTGCCACTGACACAATACAGTAGTGGCTCGCTGTAGCGCAGCTAGAATATCGCTCCCTCGCTATGGTGCGCTTTTTCAAAAAATAATACATTCATAAATGATGGCTGTTTTGTGGTTGACTATGGCCTGTCATCAGTGCAAACAATATTGAAAGACACGTTAGAAGTAGTAACGTGACGGACATGCCGGGGCTGAAATCGAGTGAAAAAACGGTTCTCCTCTTGTTCCGTGTGGAAGTGGTAAGTTTTGGCTTCTTTGTCCTTCTCTGTCCACTCTGAAGTTTAGAATAAGTTTAGAATAAGTAGGAATGCGTAAATAAATAAAATAATAAAATATATACAATAAGTAAATTGGAGAGGCTAATGAGTTAGCTCGCTAGCTTGCCCCCGCAGTGATCCCGTAGCCTGAGCAATGTGATGTACACAACAAATAATAGGAGTGTAAAAGTGACTATAGGGGTGTTATATCAGGTCTAGCAGGCTCTAATAATGTTAAAACCCGTGTTTAGAAAGTCATAAACAGTTTTTCTATGCTCTAACTACGTATTTATTAATATTGAATCCTGCTTCGTGGAAATTCACTTTTAGCACTCGGGTCTGGAATCAGTCAACCGTGATAAACGAGGGATGACTACTAGTTTATATGAATCTATGACCTGCAAGACATGCTGGGAAGCACACCCAGCATACCTTGCGGGTTGTAAATGTAGGCAGTGCTTTTGGCTTCGAATTCCGCGGCTTCACTCAATCACGGGTTTTCAAAAATATATTAATTTTTAAAACATCATCACTTAATCACTGCTTGGTGGTTGAATATGGCCAAATATTAGTAAAAAAATATACACACTTGAGCAAATTTTAGGTATTTTTGTCTAAATGAAGCATTTTCAAGCATAGAAATGGCTAAATGAAGTAAAATACAAATATAAGGCATTCAGAAGATGCATTCATAGGCCTACTGTGATGATGTGTACTATTCTACACTGGTCACTAGGTGTCAATAATGGTTCATTAATGAGACAACAGCCTCCGCAGGAAGTACTGTACAGAACAGGAAGCAAAAACAAAATACTCTCCCAATGCTAATGTGTGTGTGAGTCTATATTATGTCTTAGTTATGTCTTGTATGTCTTATTTTCTGTTCTTATCTCCACTATATTGGTTAGCACGTTGGCCAATACAGGAACAGCCTGGAGATGGGAAGACCTGGGTTCGATTCTCCCCTGGGCATTTCTGTGTGGAGTTTGCATGTTCTCCCCGTGTGTGCGTGGGTTTTCTCCGGGTACTCCGGTTTCCTCCCACATTCCAAAAACATGCAGGTGAGGTTAATTGGCGACTCTAAATTGTCCATAGGTATGAATGTGAGAGTGAATGGTTGTTTGTCTATATGCCCTGCCATTGGCTGGCCACCAGTCCAGGGTGTACCCCGCCTGTCGCCCGAAGTCAGCTGGGATAGGCTCCAGCATGCCATGCCCCGCAAACCCTAGAGAGGATAAGCGGTATAGAAAATGGATGGATGGATGGATGTCCACTATATTGGATAATACGAATATAAAAGTGACTATAGGGGTGTTAGTTCATGTCTAGAGGGCTCTAATAATGTTAAAAACCGCATTTAGAGGGACATGAACAGGTTTTCTATGCTCTACAAAACTATAAAAATATTAAATTTATAAATAAGGAATCCTACTTGGCCTAAACTCACTTATTACGGTCGGGTCTGGAAGCGATTGGTTTGATGAGCCCTCAGTTTGTGTTTTATGGCTGTCTCACTCTTTACACTTTTTTGCCATTTGCGGGTGGACCCGGTGTTTTTTTCATCTCCGTTTCCACAAGACAGATGCGTGCCATTGAGGCAAAATGTTGTGCACGACTTGGAAACTAATTTGTTGTCTCAAGAAGGAAAGACGACGGCAGCTCGATCCATGCAGACCTCCACCCTGGTGTTTTGCACACAAGTAGACAAAAAGTATGTTTTATATTCCCTGGTAGGGAAATTCAATAAAAAAACATAGAATGCATGAAATAAATGTCTGTACACAACTTATATTTGCTGCCGGGGTACAAAAGGGGCTACTTTTACCAATGGTGGGGGCTGTAATTGGGATACAATGTGCGGGGTGTATCTAATTGCATTTGAGTACTTTGATTTCCTCCATTAGGCTTCCTGCAGAGCGTGCGGCAAGAGGCGCTGCCCCGGCACGCCAGCCGAGCCCGGTCGCTCGCAGCGGCGCAACCCCCGTCGTAAAAACATCGATGAAACAAGCTGACAGCGAGCCTCAGAAAGGAGGAGGGAGTCGGCAGGACAAGAGAAAGAGCAGGAGGAAGATACGTTTTTTTTTTTTTGCAGGGGAGGGGGGGCTGGGAAGCTGAGGAAGCGCATGTCGAGATGATGACAAGAAAATTCGTCTCCAGTCGGAGACAAAGAAGACAGCTTCTGTCTTTGGGTGGAATTGAAGGAGAGACAGGAACACCTCTGTGTCTATTGCTCTCCACTGGATAATGAGGCTGACTGATCCCCCTTTTGAGGTGAGCTGCACCCTGTGGCGAATAAGGCGCTGTCGACCTGAAGAAATGTATCCGTGGGGCCAATACAGGGCAGCGCACGTCCACATAAAGGCAGCTGACATCAAGGTGGACATGCAGTAGCTGCTGGAGGTGTCTGCTTTAACCTCAGCCTCCCGCCACGCATCCCCAGCCTCACATCCTTTTACTCAAAACAAAGAAAATGTCGGCCGCACCGCCTGTCAAAGCACTCAAGTCGACAACCTGTGCTTAGCGTCCTCTCACTACCGATACGTATACCTGGGAGAGAGACAAGTAGGCCTCCATATCCTCCATTTTGGTGGCTTTTTAAACATCTGGACCTCCCCTCTACAGAAAATGTCCAAAGAGTATCCAATGATAAGATCTGTGGTCTCCATGGGTGGGGAGTTCAGAATCCAGACGGAAATAAAATGCAACTCTATCCGCTGTTCGGCAGCATGATTTAAGATAAAGGGGCCGGCGACTGCGACCAGTAAATCACGGCGGCATCTGCTGTAATCCAAGTACATTCCTCTGGCATGTCAATTTACAACTGTATCTTGTCAACATCGCTCGTTTCAACAGGCTGGCCGCTTGTCAGGCTTACTGGGGCGCTGAGCCGTGCGCTCCGCTTACATTTCATCGTAAAAAACCTTTCACTTGTTTTCACATTTACATGTTTTACTGCCGCCTGCTACACGGCCAATGAAAATGTAATTGACCGTTGCATCAAGATATTCAGATGATTGTTTGCATTACTCCTGATCCAATACACATGCTGAGGAACAGTCACGCACACATTGTGTCTCTTTGTTCCTTGTGAACATCTAGAATGGGTTTCTCACAGCCCTTTATCGGGCAAGGAACCGTCTTTGCTGACCTAAGTTGGAATCAATGCCAAACGTCTCTCCATAAAGCAGTACCACCTTGTTTTTCAGTAAGCGGTTAGGCCCTGGAGCAGGGGGGGTCCAAAGTGGGACCCGGGGGTCATTTACAGCCCACAGCAATATTAAGAAGAAAAGTCCAAATAATAAGTCAAATAAATTGCGATCTAACAAAAAAAGTGGTAATTTTACCAGAATAAATCCAAATCGTAATCCAGGGTGGAGGAGTTTAGGTACATCGGGGTCTTGTTCACGAGTGAGGGAAGGATGGAACACGAGATGGAGATGCAGATGAGCTTTGGGTAGTGACTGGAAGGACAAGATCACGGGTACAAGCGGCTGAAATGAGTTTTCTCCGTAGGGTGGCTGAGCTCTCCCTTACAGATAAGGTGAGAAGCACCGTCATCCGGGAGAAACCCGAAGTAGAAGCACTGCTCCTCCGCATTGAGAGGAGCCAGATGAGGTGGCTCGGGCGTCTGGTCAGGATGCCTCCCTCGCGAGGTGTTCAGGACACATCCGACCAGTAGGAGGCCTCGAGGAAGACCCAGGACACGTTGGAGAGACTATGTTTCTCAACTGGCCTGGGAACGCCTCGGGATCCGCGGTAAGAGCTGGACGAGGTGGCCGGGGAGAAGAAAGTCTGGGCTTCCCTGCTTAGCCTGCTGGCCCACAACCTGACCTTGGATAAGCGGTCAAAGACGGATGGATGGATAAATCATACTATCGTCAGGAAAAGGTGAAAGGCTTTATGCCATGTTTTTTTTTATCTCTCTTGCTCTAGCCACAGAAAATAAAGCCGTAAATTTCAATAAAGTGACCAATGATGCATTTCCACCTCATTTCCTCTACGACCGGAAGTGTGTCCTGTAGCGTCACACAGTTATTGCATTTGTCAGTCTTGCAAAATGTTTGCGAGGTAGCGCAATACTTTGGCAAACTCTCGCCCAAAAAATGGATCTTTTTCCAGAGTCTCTCGGAAAGTGACATGATGTGAATGAAATGATCGTGAGGAGAAGGAACGCTGGTGTGGGGAAGCATTTCCCCGGCGGACCGCTTAATCGTGGCAGAATGTCATCACAAACACCAACCAGCCCCCCCCCCAAACTAAACGTGTCAAAACGGCGGCAGAAAGCCTTGGAAGCTCATCTCTTACGTGAATGGAAGCTAGCGGGGTTAGCTTACTTGAGCATGCTTGAAGTTCTGAGAGGCGCGTTCATTCTCGCACCCAACTTGTCTTAACTGTCAAGACACATTCTCCACACACACAACACATTTCCGGCTTTCAAAATAAGAGCACTGTTTGCCAAATCTTGTCTAATTTTGTAAACAAAATAAGGGTGTCATAAAAATATCTTACAATAATAACGTGTTTGAAATTACAGAGGTTATTATCTTCACTCTTTGCTCTTTTTTCCACGTTCGTGCTGCTGTTTTTTTCCCCAAATATTTCTACTTTCTTCTTAAATAATCTTTGTAAATGTTTTTTTCTCGTAATATGGTGACTTTGTTCCCACAATATTATAACATTTTCCCAAACCTAATTTTTCAAAAATGACTTTTATTTCTCATAATATTACCACCTTAAAAATAAATTTAAAAAAAATCAACTGTATGCTCTACGCTACTTACAAGTTTATTCTCGTAAAATTACGTTTTCATAAAATTAAAGCTGCTTTTTTTTGCCAACTACTTCAACTTTCTTCTTGTAAATTTTCCATTTTCTTCTTGTAATGTTATGACATTATTCCTATAATATTTTAACTTTATTACATAATATCACAACTCTTCCCCCAACCTTAATTTTTCATAATATTACGACTGGTGAAAAACATGTCTTTTTTCTTTCATAGTAGAACTTTATACTCCTAAAATGATGTCATTTACTGTATCATCATAATATTACATTATTCTCATAAAATCAGGACTTTCTAGTTAGATTCCAGTTTTTCTATTCATATTTTGACTTTATTACTTTTGACTTTTGACTTCATTGACTTTTTTTTTTTGCCTGTTGTGTTTTTTTTAAACTTTCAAATGAGTTATTACAACTTTATTTTGGTTAGTTTGTATCTCATAATATTGCAACTTTTAGAAGTTAAGTTTTTCTGTTTAAGATTTCAACTTTATGCTACGAAAGAGATGTTACGCCTTTAAAATTCCATTAAAAAATATTTAGACTTTATTGTTGTTTCTCAATGTGCCGTGGGCCAGTAAAAAAAATAAAAATAAATAGCCGAGGGCCGCTAGAGGCCTCCGGGCCACACTTGGGGACACACCTGGCCGAACCGACCACTCGATTATTGAAACCAGCTTCAGCTTCAGATGAATGGACTAAGAACATGATGGTTATTTGCAGCACGACACGTGATAGGAAGGAACTGACTGCAAATAGGTGGACCTGTGCTTGGCTCACAGTCATCAGAACATGCTTTCTGCAACCGAAAAAAGTGATTTAGTTCATCTAAGTGGGGAAGGATTTCCCCACAGAAAAGCCTGGAACATAAAGTGTTTTCATTAATGATAAAGTGTATAAAATCAGCGTTCGTAAAAAGGCAAAAGCTTTCCATTTGGGAGGTTTTTAATGAAGACAAATCCACTTTCCTGTGTGAAAAAGAGGCTAATATAAATGCAGGGTTGACTGCCCAGAGAGATTCATGCATAAACAATGCAGCCGCTCTGACCACTGCCGTTCACGCACGTTGCGTACTTTGCCCGTCTGTAATCCAGCCAGCCGGCAGCACAATAATCTTATTACCTTTATGCCAGAGCTGGGTTTAATTTAATCCAATAAAAGCTGTGAGGAATTAACCTAAAGGTATTAAAAGAGCCACGGAGATGTCTAAATGGACGCGTTTAAGTCGCGCTGCTGTTGGCTGGGATTCTTTGATTTGGACACAAATTCCACTTTTGGGCCGCGCGGCGTAAAGCAGGACGGGATGTTTGATGATCACGTCTGTGCTGTAGTCAGCCCGAGGGGAACCTTCAATTAGTCGTCACAGAGTGTGAGCGCACGGAGCTAATATTCAGCGCAGACTTTATTGGTAACCTCCCGGTGCGATCCGACACCCGCACGCTGCTGCACTCGAGTGCACAGTCCCGGCGGTTGTGTTGTTACCAGCGGGGTGAAAGGTGACGACACACACTGAGACAGGACACCCAGGAGAGGACAGGAAGGCGAGCAACTCGGCTTGTCGAACGTACGCGTCGAGAACACCCGCCAGGTGAGGCGTCACCGGGGTGCAGTGACCAATGAAAAGTGACAGCATGTGTGACTCATCACTCATTCATTCCCAGCCATTCTTCAAAAGGAAACCGCTGCAGCAGCAGAGACTATTGTGCTCTATGGCTATGAAAACATGGAAGCTACCAAAAGCTTTGGGTTGTTGGGACTGAGGCGTCCGGGTTTATAAAAACCTATGAATACGTCTTTGGTATTGAATGTGTTCATGTTACACCAGGGGTGACCAAAGCTCGGACATTTGCAGCCCACAGCTGTTTTTTTATTGTCCCGTGGCACATTCTAAAAATAGAATTGAACAAAAAAAAAAAACAAGATCCTCAACATCAGTGTAGTACATCAAATCAGACCTCACAAATCGCTCGCATTCTTGTGTATGTGATGAAGACGCTCGCATCTTCTTCCGCTGTGGAACACACGTAAACAAGATGGCCGCGGCGCTCCGTCGTGGAAGAAGATGCGATATATATATATATAAAATACAGGAGGGAAGTTGAAATTGAAAGTTTGAAAAGGAAAGAAAAGAAAGAAAAGAAAAGAAAAAATGAAAAAAGTAATCTTACGAAAAAAAAGTCAAAATATTAAGAGAAAAAAAGTTATTCCAACAAGACAAAAGTTGCAGTATAAAGTCATAACACTACGACAAAAAACAACATCATTCTAGCAGCATAGAGGTGAAATATTAAAGAAAAAAAATAAGTCAAAATATTATGACATACAAAACAAAATAAAGTTACAATTTTTTGAAAATTACTTTGGGGAAAAAGGTCTCATATTTTGGGAATAAAATAAAAATATTATGGAAATAAAGCCATAATATTATGAGAAGAAAATTAAAAAAGATTACATAAGAAGAAAGTTGAAATAGTCCGAATAAAAAAAAAAATGCAAAAATGGTAAATTACAGCGAAAAGTGAAGTTGATACTAATAATAGGCTCTTTCACTACATTGCATGTATTCTAGTATTTATTATGCATTGTGTAAAACTTATTTTGTATTTGTATTTCATTGTTTTTTTTTCCTTGCATAGATTTGCACTCATGCACTTATCACGTCCAACTAATTCCACATAGCAGACTTCAAGAATACATCCCAAACAAGATTTAAAGGTTTCTGGAGGATAATCCTAATCTTAACTCTTTCCACTTCAAAATCATGGTGAAATTGTGTGTTTGTTTGTTTGTTTTGCAGTGTTGTGTTATGACTCACTATTTTTGGACGTGCTTTTCTTCAGTTTTTTCTGCAATTATTCCGATTACACAGCCTAAGCTTGCATACAATTCCCTACTAAATTCTAATGAGACTTTGTCGCATGGTGTAATCTCCTGATGCGATGCAAGGAAGCTTAGAAGCTTTACCTCCTTGTTCCCATTCTGTGAAAGACTTACTGTACTTTTTGTGTGCTCTCGGGTGGTAATCGCCTCCTAATGGGGTAGGAGTTTGGAAAGTATAAGTGAAAGGAACCTCAAACAGGGCCGCTTCTGCCGTCGGAGAGAAGCCAGGCTTTGTCTTTGTGAAAAGGACAGTGAGAGCCTAGTAGATGGATGATAAATGAAGAAACCCATCAGCGTTGAGGTCATGCAGCACAGAGTGCGGGTTAATTGAAATAGGGTGCTGAACAGTGGAATAAAAAAAAAAGTGAAAATTATTTCCATATCGACGTACCTTTAATTCAGTCCCGCCTGGGTATAACCTGGCACCTATGGGAGAGCGGTGCTGTAATTTGTAATATGTTTGTGATGCATTTTGATGTCTGCCAATAACAGCAATAATACCCGAAGGAAATTGGATTACATGTCTTTCACTCACCGCTGCATTTGCAGACGTGACGGGGGAAGAGTGCATTTGATTGCTTGCAAATCAACAGGAAATATGAGGAAAGCGCAGCAAAAACGAAAATCAAATCAAATAATTTCCCATGAGTCATGTCCATCGGAGTTGGGGCACAATGTATACGGTATACGCTACATGTTCACCTCCCTGGGAACATCATCTAGCAGGCATTTGTCTGCTGTAGTCCTGTCCAACGATTAAAAATGTACCTCAGATTAATCACAGGATTGCTTTGGGATCATTTTGATTAATCATGATTAAATAGTGTTAGGAATAGAATATTTTCCACTCTGTTCTGGATGGGTGCTGCAACATGTAGAGTACAGTATGTGCTTATCTACAACACAGACAACACATTCGCAAGACCTTTCGCTTGGAACAAAAGGCACCCTGTTCTTTTTCATTAATCTCACACACGGACACCCACACTTTCATTATGAGTCACTCTTTCTGTCTCCTGGCTGAGAGGCCCCGCCCCCTAGCCAAGGACTGGTTGAAACCAGATCAACCTAATACTCCAACAAACAGTTAACTGGGACCGCCTCCACAGCAGGAGTATGAGGAAGAGGAACTCAGTTTCGCTTTAGAGACCGCTTGGAACTCGCCAAGACGTTGGCTGATGGGTTGACCAGTCTCTCCAGTGCTGGCATTGCGACTGTTTGTATCTACTCCTTTGAATGTTAAATTGTACACCCTACTTGAGACTCTTAGCATTATTTCACACCTGGGAGAGCAAAAGAATCTGGGTGGACTTTGCCCTGTTAAAAGGACGGTCCGAACAATATCATTCATTTTTAGTCTACGATAGATGGGTTTCATTTTGCAAGAGACTCAAGAAAGAATCTGCGACTAACGTACAGTATGGTCCGTGTTAATGAAGTATTTGAAGATGGAAGTGCTTCGATGAAACAAAGAATCCTTCCTGAAGACACTTGATGGCGGTCGCCTGTTCTGTCGTGTTTTTTTTTGTGTGTTTCCACTCAAAGTTCCCATCGAGTGGGCCGACCTGCTGTTTAGCGTAGGGCTGCAACAATAATTTTCTTGGACAATTAATCTGAAGTTTGTTGTTTCGATTAATCGAGCAATCGGTTAGGCCCTAGACGGACCGAATCAATATGAAGCAAACACAAACAGTCAGTGGTTTGATCCGTGACATATCGGAAAAGAGGCAAAAATATCCATCACTGTTTTCCAAAGTCAAAGCTGATGCGTGTGACTATCTTGCTTGGCCTAATTGGTGTGCTTTCATAGATAACTAAGGAATTTTTAAAAATATTCACATTTGAGAGGGTGAAATCAGGGTGAAATAAAAACAACGACTCAAATACCAAAATAGTTGTCGATTAATTAGATAAACCATTAATCGTCGATTAATCGTGACAGCTCTAGTTTAGCGTCTTACTCACTGAGTCGTTTGGTTCTGCTGCCTGTCACTACCCGATCAACTGTACTTGGACAAACTGCCCAAAATGTATCAGAGATTTTGAGTCATTCTGCGCCATAGATGGGTTACCTGCATTCAAATTTGTAATTCATCCGCATTACCACACCAATTTTGACAGCCGTAGTCAGTTATTGCCTTAAATATTTCCGTAGTATATAAGAAGACATACACACAAGTGCGCAGTCATCTACATCGTGACAGCAAAGTATAAGGAACAGACGCAGCAGCTGCCAGACTACAGCTTGTTTCCCCCTCCCTGAGAGCTTTTCTCTGTACGGTACGTGCCTCAAATTTCAAGTATTAACTCAAAGTGTGCCAAGCAGACTGATATTTAATGCTGTGCAGACAAGGGGTGGGGGGCGGTGTCTATTTCAAGCCTGACTGTACATGACGCACACAGACGCGCATGCTTGTGCAGACATACGCTACGTGCACATTTTGCAATAAGAAGTCGTGCACAGGCGCAGATTAGCGAGGACAAAAAGCAAATCTCTTCAAAGGCATGTGTCGGGAGTGACAGGGGACCAATGTAAAGTCTGAGTAATAATTCTTTTAATACGCCTTATTTCCCTCTCAGACTGTAATCAAACAAGAGGCCGCGGATCCTCTTGGCTGTAAAGCTCAGTGAAGCTAGAATCACGCACCCGGCTCTCTTATGTGCTACAACTCTTTTGTGAGTGCAAATGTCAACCCCGGGTTTGCTTCATTCGGCCGAGCCGTATTTAGCATTGGGGAAGTATCACCTGCCACTTGAGAATTCGACAAAACATCCTGAGGTGTTTTTGCGTGAATGTGTGGTATAAGGAGAGGGGGGGCGGTGGGTCAAACGACAACTGGCCTTTATGTCTTCCGATGTTCCGTGCTGGAAGAGCAGCGGAGATGATCATCAGATTTCAGAGGAAACAGATGACCCTCTCACCTCACGCACGGAGAATACGCTAAAGCCGCCAGACACCGGGGGGGGCCTTCCAACATAACACAACATCACAGACCTGTGAGCAGCGCTGTAAATCCCCATCGTGGGATTTTACCAACCCCAATCCTCCTCCCCTTGATCATCGCTTCAGTTAACTTCGCCCCTATATCGTAACTTAGCGTGACGACTTCACAGTTTGAAACCTGCTAAAAAAAAGTGATATGGGAGGCGCAACAAGTCGGCTTTGGCCTTCACCCAGTCATCCCTTCACCAAGCCAGCCTCTTCCTCAAAGTCCCAGCTATCTTCAGTAAGCGGAGATGAAACTCTACCCATCATGTGATGTGTGCACACCAGGTGGCAACTTAGATGCCTTCGACATGTCTAGCTCTCTCGGTCACATGGGGGGGTTTCGACACTGCAGATCTGATGACATCTGTACATTTCACAACGTTCACTTGACAACGCAGTTGAATGGGAGATGGGAACATTCTTCCACATGTCTATATTCTATGCTGCTCATGCTTCCCGTGGCCAGAGGAAAGCTGGACGATCCACTTTAGGTGGGGGACACCCTGGAATGATCACCAATCAGTCACAGGGCTCAACTAGTCCCTGCAGTCGTTTGGTGAAAAATCGTGAAAACCATGCCACGTTGAATGCATCAGTATGGACAAGACAGCAATGAGGGGAAAGGGGGGTCTTGTGTGTTTACCTCTCGGTATATGGCTGGCCACAGCGAGAAAACTGATCGCTGCAGCAAAGTATAGATTGGAGCATTATGTCAATGTCTGGCACAACACAGTAGCCTCAGCGCACATGCAATACGGGCTGACCAGCTACGAGAAATGATGCCTTGAAGTCCCTGATGGCAAGCAGAACCAAGTAGGCAATGCACAGCGGAAAAACAGTACAGAGGAACCTCAGTTCCAAAAGGTCAGACGAAAACCAAAATGTAGGGAAACTGAATCCATTTCTCCCATAGGTAACCATGTAAACCCAATGAATCTGTTCCAGATACACACAAATATTAACACAGAACATATTTTACACAGAATAATTCTAGTTTTACGTACAAATAACAATGCAAAGTCACTATAAATGATGAATGAAAATGGATAAATAAACGGGGGGGGGGGGGGATTCAAGCGAGACTGAGGGGCTATCCACACGGAAACGCTTTCAACTCCAAACAGCAAAGTAT